>NW_026000082.1:11565444-11577123 GCF_001458135.2 Marmota marmota marmota | reverse complement strand
CGCGCGGCTGCTCCTTTACTAGATCATTAAAATACTTTGGAAAACCCCAAAGTGGAGCCGCGCGAAAATGGCCCTTGGCGTGCTTTGGGGATCCTGGGGGGAGGGGACGGGAGACTTAGTCTAAAGGGAGGCTGAGTGATTTCTTCCAAATTTCCAAGATTTGCCAGCCCAGGCAAGTTAGCCCCTCGGCTTCTCCACCAGGAAAGGTGCCGTTCGGGGCTGGGGGGACGAGGGGACGTCACCTGGGCGCCCCGCGACTCCGAATGCGTACCGCAGAGATCTGCAAACTTCAAATAAATGAAGCTAAATTGGGGAGTGGGGGGGGTGAGAGTCGGGCGTGGGGGGAGGGGAAGCTTCCATTGTCAGTGACCCAGGTGTACAATGGGAAATTGAGACGGGGGCTGGCAGAGTGACCCAGCTCTTTGCTACTGACTCCTTTCTGCCCACGAGAATACGTTAAGTGACCCTCATTAGAGACCCTTAAAACGAGAAACCGGCGAAATAGGGGAAGGCTCCCCAATTTTCGGGGCTGTTTTTAGAGCGCTGTTCTCTTTAAATGTGATAAAACACTATCGGCACTGTCTCTTTAAAAGAGTCAAGCAGAAAAAGCTGTGTAAGCGCTGATTGGCTGCCTGTTTGGATACATCTTTAGGGGAGCCTTGAAACTGTTAGCCTAGGTTGATTTTTTTTTTTTTAACTGCGCTGTTCCAATAAACAACTAACGCCCCTCCCCCTAACATGCCTCGCACCAAACAATTAAAGGATAGGTCAGTGTCCTGGGGAAAACACGTTTCAAGTAGAAAAACTCAGAACTAGATTTCAACAAAATAAACAATAATTCCCTACCATTAAAGTTTGCTTATTTTGCTCTGTAGAAGAGAGAAAAGGGGCTTTTATAAGAAATGCCCCGCAGCAAACTGATCTGCATTGGTTCAGGAAGGAGACTCTGGGTACATTTTTGGAATAATGTTCTGCTCAGTCTAACAGCCTCCCTAAATTAAAATAGAGCCAGGCCCTATGGACACCTCTGGATTCACTCCGCTCAGCCAAAGACCCAGAGCTCACGGAGGGGAAGAGGGAAGAAAAAGGGAAACATTGAACCCTAGTTTTGGGTTGTCTCTGTTCTAGCCCCTAGTTTAAGGTTATTTTATCAATGAGGGAAGAAGCATGGAGATTGGGAGTTGAAATACCATGATAGGGGAGAGAAGGAAATAATTACAGTTATTTTTTCCCTTAGGTGGTTTAATTTAATAGAGCCAACTTAAGGTGCCTGAGAGCCCACACTAATGAAATCGGCCTGCTTATGCCCTTTCCCTGGACTTCCTTCTGTTTTTGATGGACTAGGAATGGCCAGGGATGGCTTGTCAACACACTGACTCACAAGATGCCTGACTCATCTTGTGTCTGCAAGGCCCACAGACGATTGAGGATCTGCTGGGTTCTGACTGAGGGAAAGCACTGCCCTCCCTCTGGAGCCCACTTACAGAGGCAGTGTCTCCCAGGTTGGCCATACCTTATCCGGGAGGGGCCATCTGCACTGTCAGTTTCCTTGCCTGTCCAATGACAAAGTAGGGTAGAAGATGGAGGTTCTGAGGGCTAAGATTTCCCTTCTTTCTTTTTCTCTTGGCCCTGTCCAAAAGAACTAGCCCCTTTTTTGAGAGCATGAGGGGAGGAAGGGTGGATATTGGGGAACCCTGTGCCAGGCACTTAATTCCTGTGGTCTGCCCTTTGCTGGGGCTTGACACAGAATGAGGCCCCATATGGGTGGGTTCTTGGTGGAGCTAAAACAGGATGGGGGGTGGGGGCTCAAGCAGGAAGGTGTCTTAACCTCCCTGCATATTGACCAGAGAAAGCTGATGGGTTCCCTGGAAGCAGGACCACCATGCAGCCCCAACAAGGTGTGTGGCTGCTGGCATAGTAATCCATTGTGGTGAGATCAGAAGCAAGTCCAAGCACCCAAGTCCAGACCCCAGTCTACCTTATCCTGCTAGAACCCCCAGTCCCCACTTCCCCTGAACTAAATCTTTGGCCTGATGTCCTTAGTCCCCAACCCCTTCCCTCGCCATTTCACCATTTTCTTTTCCAAGGTACTGGGGATTGAATGCAGGAGTACTTTATTACTGAGATACATCCCCAAACCCTTTTTTCATCTTGAAATAGAGTCTCACTAAGATACCAAGCTGGCCTCAAACCTGCAATCCTCCGGCCTCAGCCTCCTAGGATTGCAGGCGTGTGCCCCCCAGGTCCAGCTCTACATCATTCTTTAAGGCTAACATCCCCTCCAAAGCCATCTTCTGAAATCTTCCCTGCTTCTCCTGGAGCAAAACTCATCCCTCTGTCACCTTCGCTTTTGATTCATTTTGTTTGAACCTGCATAGTAGCTGTCCATCCATTCTGCCAATTATGTAGCCAGCTGTTTACTGTCTGTCTCCCCCACCACAGAGGACAGCAGGATCCAAGTCTGAGTCATCTGTGTATCTCCCAAACCCAGCAAGAGTTTGATACCTGTGTGCATATTGACACTCATAGGTACTAGGAGTCCCAGGGAGGGGCTTTGGGGGTGGAGGTGGGAATCAGCCCATCCCCCAAGTAGCTCTGGTCTTTGTGGGGAGATAAGAAACAGACACCACCCACAATAGGATTAGATAGTGTCACTACCTCCACTCAGCCCCACCCATCTGAGCCGCAGCCACCTGGAACGACTGTATTTTCTTTTTTATTTTATTTATTTTTTCATTACATTCCTTATTACACATAGAGAGCACTATTTTTTTATTTTTTGTATCTCTTTACATACACTATGTTCACGCCAACTTATGCCACTATACATGTACTCTTGGTTTTTTTTTTTGCATTACAACTCTTAATACACATATATACCACCATTTTCATATCTCTATTTGTATTTTCAATTCCCAGAATGACCAAGTCATTTCACACATCCACTCTAGACTCATATTCCCTGTCTTCCTGTTTCTCCCTTTCTCCTCCTTCCCTCTCTGTGTGTGTCTCTCTCTTCCGTTCTTGTTCTTTTTCTCTTTCTTTTAGGACCTGTTTAATGAACACCTACTATGTGCCAAGCCCTCTCCTAGGCCCTGAGTAATAAACCAGACAGAAGTCCTTAGCCCTTTGCGCTTACACTGGTGAACTCCTCCACCCAAGGCCTCTTCCTGTGAAATATTCCTAATACCTCCAAAATCCAGCTGGGCAAGTAGCATCATCTCCACTTTCAGAGGGTCTTCCCAGGATCCCTTCTGGGCTCCCAGTCTGGGGTCAGGCTTGCCTCCCCTGACCAGGGCAGATTGCCCTGGCCATACTGCATGAATATGGTCCACTATGCATTTCCTCCAAAGAGATGTGACTCCTCAGGGTCAGGGAATGATTGTCATTCCTTGAGGGACCTCTGGTATTCAGCAATATGGTAAAAGGGACAGAAAGACAAAATGGAGGGAGCAGCAGACAAGGTGGGAGCTGGGGGGGAGGAGAGAAGATGCCAGGCCTAGGCTGAGATGGGCACTCCTTCCTCTCCCAGCCGCCAGAAACTGGGGCAGCAGAAATCCTGGGCCCTGGGGCCAGGTTGGTGGAGGCCAGGCTTCTAGAAGGTAGCTGTTAAAGGAGAGGGACTTCAGGCTCTTGGGCTCAACCCTGGAGGCTGTGCCTGCCAGTGCTGTTGGGGATCTGGTTTCCTCTGCCTGATTCCAGAGTTCCTCCCAGCTGCTGGGAGGCTTGGGCTTCCCCTCACCCCTCCCTGGGCTTTATCCATGGAAGCTAAGCATCCAGCCCCTCCCCCTCCTCCCTGCAGCAGGCTCCTTCTCCTAATTGCAGAAGATTTCTGACCAAAATCTTGGGCTTCTCCTCAACGAGGCTCAGGCCAGGCTGGTCAGCCCTGGTTTTAGCAGAAGTTTCCCCCAAAGGATCAGGGGACTCTCTGGGAAGAGTGCAAAGCCTAGAAGCCAGTGACCTGGCTTTGAGGCCTGGCTTCACTGCTTTGCTGGCAGGTTTTGGCAGGGTGATGTTGCCCCTCTGAGCCTCAGTGCCCTGTCTGTGTAAGGAGGATGTTAGTACCCCACTGAGGGCAGGCAGGAAGGGCGAGATGGGATCTGATGGGGAATCCTGGGCAGGCCAGTCAGTCTGGCTGAGCCCACATTCCTGCTGACCTCTGGACATTGGAAAGTAGCCACTTTAGGAGGTGGTTTGGGGCTTAGCAGAGATCATGTTTGGGGAAATGTTCCATAAATTGAAAAAGATTCCTGGTGTGGTTAGCACAGAAAGCCAGAAAATAGAGGTGCTGAGAGCAAGCAGGTGGACTTAGGTTTAAGACCAAAGGTGTTCAGGAACCTGGTGCAGTGGTACATGCCTGTGATCTCAGCCACTGAGGAGGCTGAGGCATGGGGGTCACATATTTGAGACCAGCCTGGGCAACTTAGATGAAACTCTGTCTCGAAAAAAAAAAAAAAAAGAGAGAGAGTGAGAGCAAGAGGCTGGAGATGTGGCTCAGTGGTTAAGCATCCCTAGGTTCAGTCCCTGGTACCAAATCAAATAAATTAATAAAATAAGAGAAAGGGCTGGGGATGCAGTTCAGTCGTAGAGCACCCCTGGGTTCAACCCCAAGTAGCAAAATAAAAAGTCTTCTGATGGACACTTGTGCATTCTAAGCCGGTGTCATAGCAAAACAGGTTTTAGACAATGGATAAAATGGGTTTAGTTTGGTCTAGAAACACCTAATATGTGTCAGCCCTGAGCCAGGGGTCTGGGAAAGTGCCAGAAGTACAAGGCCAGGCCATGTCCTGATGGCTGGGGAGGAGATGCTGCCTCTGGCTGCTGCGCCCCACCTCGCCTCCCATGTCCAGTCTTTTGACTTCACTGCGTACCCCTCCAGGAGGCCATCTGGAGTGTCTTAGCACCCGGTGCTGTTCCTTCTGCCAGTCCCTTAGTAACTATGCCCTTCACAAGGCAAGTCCTGAGCCTGACTTGGGCCAGCAGGCCAGGTACGCTCACTGGCCTACACCTTTGGTGCTGCTGGCCTCTCGGCTTGAACACATCTCTTTCCCCTCCCTGCCTTCCTCCAGGTCAGCATCCCCACAGCCCCTGCCAAAGGAACCTCTAGAGAAAGACACCTGCCCCCATTCTGTTCTGCTTTTCTCCATAGCAACCATCACCACCTGACATAGTATGTATTTATTTTTTCTTACCTATTTCCCTCATTAGGGTTTAAACACTCTGGGGTTTTTATCTTCACCTTTTAAACAGGTACTCATTTTAAAAAAAAATTGTTACATGTTGATAGAACAATCTGTTTAGCAAGGGCTTTCTGAACATCTGGTTTGGGTTGGGCATCATGGTGGGTGCTGAGGATTCAATGGTGAACAAGACAAGCAAGGCCTCCTTCTGTGTGGCTCCGACTGCCCAGCAAAAGGGTTTTTGTTGTTGTTGTTGTTTTTGGTACTGAACCCAGGCTTGCTTAACCACTGAGCCACATCCCCAGTCCTTTCTAAGTTTTATTTTGAGACAGGATCTCACTAAGTTGCTTAAGACCTCACTGAGTTGCTGAGGCTGGCTGTGAACTTGTGATCCTCCTGCCTTGACCTCGCGAGTTGCTGGGATTACAGGTGTATGCCACCATGCCTGGCAAGGTGGTTAATTCTCCAGGCACATAGCTTATGAGCAGTACAGACTGCCCAGTGCTCAGAATAATTAGTAGAGGAGATCTCTCCCAATTACAGAGAGGCTTCCCATCTGCAGTGCACAAAAGCAGGTAACACAGTGCTGATCTGGTGGGGGAGGTCTGGCGGGGGAGGGCTTCTCTGAGGAGGTAACATTTGAGCTGTAAAGGAAGGAAGTGGAATAAACCTTGCCTAGAGGAGGGGAAATGTTCCAGGCACAGGAGAGGTCAGTAGGGAGGAGCCCTGCTTGGTGGAGTTACTGACAGTTGATTCTTATGACAGGAGCAGAATGTCTATGGGTTCTGAAAATATCCCTTGCCATGGTATCAGAGAAACCTCAAGGCAGAAGTTCATGGGGGAGAGGCTGCCAGGTAACACTGCAGGAAGCAGATCACTACAGCAATGGCTGGAGTCAGCTACACTGATCTCTTCGCACCCATTAGGATGGCTATTACCCAAAAGCAAGACAAAACAAGCAAAAATGGAAAATAACAAGTGCTGGTGAGGATGTGGAGAAATTGGAATCCTTTTACACGGAACATAAGATGGTAAAGTCACTGTGAAAGAGTTTCCTGAAAAAAAAAATCATAAAATGACCATATGATCCATCATTTCTACTTTTAGGCATATACCCAAAAGAATTGAAAGAAGGGACCCAAACAGATATTTGCAAGTAACGTTCATAGCAACATTATTCACAACAGCCAAAAGATGGAAACATCCCCAGTGTCCATTGACAAATAGGTGGATAAAAAAAAAAAAAATGTGGTATGCATACCATGAAATACTATTCAGCCCTAAAAAGGGATGCAATTTTGACATTTGCTACAATATGGATGAACATTGAATTATGGAAAATGAATAAGCCAAACTCAAAAGGACAAATACTATATACTTCTAGTCATTTGAGACCCCTAGAGTAGTCAAATTCAGAGACAGAAAGTAGAATGATGGCTGGGTGTAGTGGTGCATGCCTGTAATCCCAGCACTTAGGAGGCTGAGGCAGGAGGATCATGTTCAAAGCCAGCCTCAGCAACTTAAAGAAGCCCTAAGCAACTCATTGAGATCCTATTTTTAAAATATAAAAAGGGCTGGGGATGTGGTTCAGTGGTTGAGGGCCCCTGGGTTCAATCCCTGCTACCAAAAAAGAGAAAAAAAAAAGAATGAAGAATGGTGATTGCCAGGAGTTGAGGGGAGAAGGGAATCTGGAGCTATTGTTTAATGGATACAGAGTTTCATTTTGGGAAGATGGAATGTTCTGCGGAGGGGAAGGGATGATTCCACAACAATGTGAATGTACTCAATGCCATTGAGCTGTACACTTAAAATGGTTACAAATGTAATTTTATCTTATGTATGTTTTTACCAGAAACTTTTTCTTTTTTTCCAGCACTAAGGCTCTGTCCCAAGACCTCTCCACATACTAGACAAGAGCTCCACCACAGAGCCTCCCCAGCCCTTTTTATTTCTTATTTCTTGGTAAGTTGTTGAGGCTGGCCTAGAACTTGTGATCCTCCAGCTAGAGTTTGCCCCATGGATCTCCCTGCTCGGGGACAGAGGCTGCCTGGCATGTTCCTTTCAGACTAAAAGGAGCACCAAGGAAAGCTGTCTGGAAGAGGCCAAGTCTAGACCCAGCTCTGAGCAGGAACTGGGGGGAGGAGAGAGTAGACTATGTGCCAAACAGAAGAGACTATGTTAATTAGTGGAGGCTGGGCTCTTCAGGGCCAGCTAAAAAGACTGGTCTTTGTCCTGCAGCAATTCAGGAGGCTGAAGCAGGAAGATCACAAGTTCAAAGCCAGCCTCAGCGTCTTAGTGAGGCACTTAGCAATACAGCAAGACCCTGTCTCTAAATAAAGTATAAAAAAGGGCTAGGGGGGCTGGGGATGTGACTCAAGTGGTAGCGCGCTCGCCTGGCATGCGTGCGGCCTGAGTTCGATCCTCAGCACCACAAAGATGTTGTGTCCGCCGATAACTGAAAAATAAATATTAAAATTCTCTCTCTC
Source organism: Marmota marmota marmota (assembly GCF_001458135.2). Taxonomy (NCBI): domain Eukaryota; kingdom Metazoa; phylum Chordata; class Mammalia; order Rodentia; family Sciuridae; genus Marmota; species Marmota marmota. The sequence goes on along the minus strand of NW_026000082.1, from coordinate 11,569,457 downwards.
TCTCTCTCTCTCTCTCTCTCTCTTTAAAAAAAAGCCATTAAAAAAAAAAGAAAGAAAAGAAATAAAGGCTTATTAAAAAAAATAAAAATAAAAATAAAAAAGGGCTAGGGATGTGGCTCAGTGATTAAGTGCCCCTGGGTTCAAAGCCCCGGTCCCAAAAAAAAAAAAAAAAAAAAAAAGACCCTCTCCTCCCTCAGCAGGAGTGGTACCACCTGTCTCAGTTTTTGAACCCAGGTGTGCTTAACCACAGAGCCATGGCCCCAGCCCTTTTTGTTTTGAGACAGGGTCTCACTAAGTCCTTAGAACCTGGCTAAATTACTCAGGTTGGTCTTGAACTTGGAATCCTCCTGCCTCAGCCTCCCGAGTTGCTGGGATTACAGGCGTGAATCATTATGCCTGGCTAAAGGATTCTTTTTCTCCAGCTTCCTCTTAAAATTTTATTAGTCAGGCTATTGCTGATACAGTGTTATGTAACATACAGCCCCCAAATCTCAGAGGCTTATAATAAAAGCCTTTAACTTCTCCTTGGTCTGCAGTCAACTGAGCAGCTCCTGCCTCAGGGTGCAGCTGGCGTTTGCCCCAGGGTTCTCCCTGCCCAAGGGCAGAGGCTGCCTGGCAGGTTCCTTTCAGGTTAAAAGGAGCACCAGGCCAGGCACAGTGGCACATGCCTGTAATTCCAGTGGCTCGAGAGGTTGAAGCAGGAGGATGGCAAGTTTGAGACCAGCCTCAGCAACTTAGGGAGGCCCTCACCAACTTAGTGAGACTCTATCTTAAAATAAAAAGGGCTGGGGATGTAGCTCAGTGGAAAACACACCTCTGAATTCTTTCTTCTGTAGCTCCCACCCCCAAAAGGATTAAAAGAAGCACCAGAGGCTGAATCAATCCAGCTAAGCCTCACACCCACTTCCACGTAACACGGCCAAGTCCAGCATCAACGGGGCAGGAAGGGGGCCAAAGATTTGCAGAATAGCAAGTGCAACCCACCACACGTGGGCTTCTCCCAGGCTCTACCTTGCCCCTCTGTCTCTCTCTGGGCATGTTCCCCATGGGCATGACCCCTGAAGTCAACGACAGGGACTCCTGGCTCCACTCCTCTGGCACCAGAACCACATCTGATTCGTTACAGGGCATTTCCATGGGGTGTCCCTCCAGAGTCCCAAAGTCCTCGTGTCTGGAAGTGAATTGATTCTTTCTCCCCATCCAGTTCTTATCTCATCTCTGCACATGGCACCAACCCCTTCTCAGCCACCTGCCAGAAACCTGGGAGTCAGTCCCTGCTCCTCCTCTTCTGCACCCCAGCCAGCGTCCAGGGAAGTCAGCTGGACCTAGTGAGCGGGCCACGTTCTCTCCCCTCTCCTCTCGCTGCTCTGGTTCAGCCCTGGGTTGTCACAGAGCCCCCGATGGCTCTTCAGAACACAGCTGCTCTCCTCCACCCTCCCTTGCCAGACAGAGGGATGTGTTTAAGGCACAGATTTCACCTGGGCGTGTTATTGCTCAAAACTCTTCAGTGGTGGCTCCCCATTTCACACAGGATGAAGTCCAAGCTCCTCAGCATAGAAGTTCAAGGTCCTTCCTGGTCTGGCTTCTGCCTCCTTCCACAGTCCATTGCTTTCCAGGGATTGTTCTGGATGATGGGGATGGATGTGTGAATAAGAGGGTGGTCCCTACTCCCTGATCTGCAGATTATAGGAGAAGCAGACCGCTCCACCAGGGCTTCTGATCTAATGTGACAGGGTCATGATGGAGCCACAGGCCCCTGTGGGCACAGTGTGGGGGTGCCAAGATGGACCCAGGGGTCAGGAGAAGGGAACTGGAAGAGGTGGCCTTCCCTAGACTGTAATGGGAGAAGCTGGAGACAGGTCTGGGAGGAGCACCAACAAGTCTGGTGGAGGAGGAGTCAGGGAAGGAGAAGGAGAAGGAGGAGGAGGAGAAGGAGAAGGATCAAGACTGCCCAGAAGGGTACGTGGAGAGGAACCCGGGGAGAAGCAGCCCAGCAAAGAGTGCTGTGGGAAGAGAGGAGCCGAGCAGCAGTTTTCATGAGATGGCTCTATGGAAAGAACTCTGTGAAGGGCATAGTTGGCCTGGTGGAAGCAGTTTTGGGAGAGCCACTGTGGCAGAAGCCAGGTCATGAAGGTGGGGGAGTGGGAGGGTTGGCAAAAGGGGACAGCAAGTGCAGGCAAGTCCTCCAAGAGTGCGGCTGTGAGGGGGTGAGAGACAGGCCAGCACTAGTGACAAGAGCTTCGCTGTGCCATGGCTGAAGACAGGAGAGACTGGGACCCGCCTCTAGGCTGATTGGAAGGAGCCAGTAGAGAGGGAGAGGCTGGGGGTATGGGATGCAGGCAGAGGACAACCTTGACATGAAGTCCCTAAGAAGATGAGAAGGGAAGAGACCCAGAAGAAGAGACTCAGTCTGTGCCTTGGGGCTGCAACATTGAAGGAGGAGCACCAGGCAGAGCAGTCAGGCAGAGGAAGAGCATGGGCAAAGGCCCAGGGGCATGAGATGGCCCACATGTCAGTGGGTCCAGGGAGTGGCACGTGGGTGCAAGAGGCACCAGGGCACAGGGAGGCTGGAGATGGGGCTGGAAGGCACCTTGCAGCTTCTATATTTGAATTGAGCAGCCTCCTGGCTCTGCCTGGCCACCTGTGGATGCTGAGAGAAGCCACAGATTGCTTCCTGTTCACCTCTGATGCCCTGGACCTGGCTTCCACATCTGCAGAAGAAATGAAAGATCCAGGTTTTATAACAAAACCCGACCAAATAATTCCAGAGGAAAAATATTCTGGAAATGACAAGGTTTCTTCAACTGAGTCACTCCTTCCACTCTATCTGCGTGCTGCAGGGGTGGGGACACCAAGATCAGCACCACTCACCCCAGTGAGTGCTCTGTAAAGGTTGAGTATGACCCTGGGGGGCCCATGTTCAAAACCTCCTTTCAGGCTCTGCCTCTGGCAGGGGCTCCAGCCCCTCCCTCCCCATCAGACCACGGTGGGCCTGAGGACTCCAGAGACAACCGCTGGAGGAGAATGCCAGCCGGTGGCCCTCTCACCCTCTCTATCTGGGGCACCCAGAGCACAGCTCACAGGCTCATTCTCTGATTCCGATTCCTGTTTCCACGGAAACAGACATCGGCAACCGTCAAAGTCCCAGCTTTCAAACACAGGTCTCTTCCAAAACTTAACTCTCACGTGATCCTTTAGGCTACACAATTGTTGAGGCTGCAGGGCCTTAGAGAAGGTCCCCTCCTCCACCTAGCTGATGGGTCCCAGCTTCCACCTTCATGCCATGCCCTTTTTCAAGGCTGTCCCCAACCTGGAAGGCCCAGGCAGCCATCCTCACTAGTTAGCTTGGGCCTCGGCTTACTCTCCATCTAATGAGGCCATAGCACCCGAAGTCATCAAATGCTGCGTGAGTCCCTCGGGATCCTGCCAGCTTAGGACCAGGAGCCCAGAACAGCGTGTCCCTGGAGAGGTGAGGGGTCATACTGGGAACATGACTAACACAGCCCACAGTTTTGAAGGCCACCTCCTCCAAAGCTGATGTCCCTGGAACCCAAGACCTACTTCTTCATCATTGAGAACGGGGTCTTGCCTCAGAAGACGCTGATAGGGGAGGATGAAAAGCCATAGTCACCCCCGGGCACTTGTCTGGCTCAGAGGAAAAGAGGTTCCACAGGTTGACAGTGGCTGAGCTGTGCCTCTCCCCACCTCCAGAACACTGACCCTGTGCTTCTGCTCCTGGGCCTCCGCCTTTTGTCACTCTGTGTCTTGCTCTCTTTATCTCTGTACCCTGTCTCTGCCTGGGTCCCTCCTCTGGCTCTTTCTGCGCACCTCTCTCTGCGATTTTACCTGTTTCGGGGTTTCTCTCTTCTCCTACCTGAAAGACCCTTGAGGGCAGAGGTTGTCCATTGTTGCTCCCTGGTGCCTGGGGTGCACCAACCCACTGCACATGCTCAAAAAGCATTTGTGGAGCAAATTCCCTTTTTTTCTGTTTCTCTCCTTCTCCCCCCCCCCCC
>NW_026000082.1:11550487-11565419 GCF_001458135.2 Marmota marmota marmota | reverse complement strand
CCCCCCCCCCCCACCTTTCCCCTTCTGCAAACTGCGCCTCTCTCCTCTCCTCTGCGGCTCTCTGTGTCCTCTGACTGTGCTTCTCTCTCTCCTTCTTTGCCTCTTACCTCTTCTGCTCCATCTCTCCTCCTCACTGCTCTCCCTCTCTGCAGGCCTCTCTTACACTTGCCTGCACACGTGATACCGTCTGTGGCATTCTTTTTCATAATGTGTCCCCAGCTGACATGGGTTTAGGAGACCTACCTTCCGGCCTTCATCTCCTGCCCTCAGACAGCCACCCTGCCACCCCATCATCCCAGCAGCCGGGCCGGGCACTAGGAATCCCCAGCGAAACTGGGAAGTCAGCAGCTTTTTCTGTGTCTCTAGCTGGCTCCAGGGTCACCACCTTCCTCTGCCCAGTGCCCTTCCACGAAGAGCAGAGCTCACAGCCAAAGGACTGACTGCCCCTTCCAATAACCTGCCCTGGGAAAAGGTCCTGAGGCCAGCCACTCATTGCCTGGTGTGACCCTAGTCACCACTGGACTTCTGCAGCCTCAGATTATTCTGGTGTGGGGGAGGGAGTGACCGGCTTTGCCTCAGGCAGAGGAGTTTCACGTTCCTAGATGAGGTGGGCTGGGTGCGAGGGTCACATGCCTTTAATTCCAGCTACTCTGGAGGCTGAGGGCAGAAGGATCACAAATTCTAGGCCAACTTCAGCAACTTAGTGAGACTGTGACTCAGAATAAAAATAAATGGGCCAGAGGTGTAGCTCAGTGGTAGAGCATCCCTGGGTTTACTTGCCAGTACTGGGGGAAAAAATGAGGTAGTAATATTTGGGAAGTTCAGAGAAAGAGAATAGGGGCTGGGGATATAGCTCAGTTGGTAGAGTGTTTGCCTTGCATGCACAAGGCCCTGGGTTCAATCCCCAGCACCACAGAAAGAAGAGAGAAAGAGAAAGAGGTCAAGAGGTGCCACAGTCCCAGCTACCAACCTGTGGACAGCCACCTAACACAGAGACGGTGTAGTAGGGTGGTGGGAACACAGATACCGAGTCCAGCAGAAGACCTGCTTCAACCCCAGCTCTACCCCTTATTCACCGTGTGGCCTTGGGCAAGTTATTCACCTTCTCTGAGCCTCAGTTTCCTCATCCTCCTGGGTGAAAGATGTGGAGCAGTGAATGATCATCTCAAGTTCTTGGTCAGTGCACAGGATTTACCAGGGGAAAATGGAGCACAGATCATTAAATAGCTGTAATGTGCCAAGCTCTGTACATGCATCAAAGGTGGGTTTTGCATGGGAGTTGACCACTCTTAACTTTGGGATTGGATAAGCCTGAGTGCGTGAGGACTGGTGCTGTCACTTACTGCAACAACCTTGTTCTGTGGACCTTTGCTTCCTCATCTATAAAATGAGGGTCATTCCACCAATTTTTTCAGGCTTATTGGATTAAATGAGATAACAGCTGTCAATTGCACTTAGTTAAGTGCTAAAGATTTTTTTTTTTTTTTTTTAGTACCAGAAATTGAACTCAGGAGCACTTGACCACTGAGCCACATCCCCAGCCCTATTTTGTATTTTATTTAGAGACAGGTTCTCACTGAGTTACTTAGGGCCTCACTTTTGCTGAAGCTGGCTTTGAACTCTTGATCCTCCTGCCTCAGCCTCCCCAGCTGCTGGGATTACAGGCATGTGTCACCGCACTTGGCAGTTAAGTGCTTAAGTGTGATGAGGAAATGGTAGACGGTGGTAGTTTTCCCAATGCTATCTCATGACAATCCTAAAAGTGGGCACTAGTTCACCCATTTCCCAGGGAGGATACTGAAGCTCAAAGAGGATGAGTGCATGACTTACCAGGTCACCAGCTGGGGTGGCAGGGTTTGGATGGAGACAGACTCTGGTCTCCTACTTGGCACCAGCACTATTTCAAACTTATCCTTCCCTCTCAGAGCCTCCTGAAGCCCAGGAGCCAAGTCCCAGGTAACAGTCTTCCCTGAAGACAAGCACGCATTGGGCGATGACGTGTTGAGGGGAAAGCAGTCTGTGGGAGCAGGACGTCGCCCAGACAGCTACATTCCCAGGCTCATCCAAGACATCCCAATCCCTCTTGTCCCTTGAACTTGATGTGGAACCACAAATAGAAGAAGGATGGAGAGAGCCTTGAGCCACAAATAATGGGACAGTTGAAACCCTTCAACAAGTGTCTGCTAACATATTGCCCAGGAAGTGTTGTCCATGAGCAAGGAGCATATTTACACCATTGACACCACCCCGGAAACAGAAGTAGTGGGCGCAGCAGCCCATTGGCCCTCAGGGGCCTCCTGTGGAGGGAGGGAGGAGATGGAAGGGGAAACTCATAGGATTGTCCTGTAGGATGTGAAGGAATCTCCAGGCAGAGAAGCCAACCCAGCCCACCTGGACCCCATGACTGAGTCTTCCAGATGTCCTGGGGTAGGAGCCAAATTCGATGGGCAGCCTGCAGTGGGGGGAACCTGCTCATCCATAGCATCTGGACCACAATGTCTGTTCTGTTCCCTAAAAGGCCCCATTCCAATAGCAGGGTGGGACTGCCAATAGCCATCTGGAGTGGGTAGAGGGCTAGGAGTCTTCTGGAAAGAGGCAGGAATAAGATCACTGGCCAATGGCAGTGTCCTAACCACGCGCCACTTCACTACCTGCGTGGTATTTCACCAGCTGGTCAGAGCAGTGAGTCATCCTCCCAACAGAGGGATTCCTGTGCCCCATGCCAGCTGGTTGGTTAGTGCCCAAACAAATCAAGACCCAGAGTCAAGTGCTTGGTGAAGTTGAGCAGGCACCAGGGCTGAATATCAGGCGAGGCTCTGCTGCTTCTCAGAAAATTAGTTGTCTTCAGTGCAGCAAGTTTCTTGTTATGCATTTACTTACCCCTGCCACTCCGCAGACGTGACTCCAGGTCAAAACACCAGCAACAAGGGAACAGTACTGAGGGCTATTGAAAGAAAGAAGAGGGGCTGCAGTTGTGGCTCAGTGATAGAGCTCTTGCCTAGCACATGTGAGGCACTGTGTTTAATCCTCAGCACCACATAAAAATAAATAAATAAAATAAAGGTATGGTGTCCATCTACAACTAAAAAATATTTTAAAACAAGAAAGAAAGAAAGAGGCCAGGCATGGTGGCGCACGCCTGTAATCCCAGCTGCTTGGGAGGCAGAGGCAGGAGGATAGTGAGTTCAAAGTCAGCCTCAGCAATTTAGTGAGGCGCTAAGCAACTCAGTGAGATCCTGTCGAGTGCCCCTGAATTCAACTCCAAGTTATCACAAAATAAGTAAATAAAAGAAAGGGAATTAGGAAGAGCCCAGAAGAGTGGAACTTGCCTCTTGTGATCCCAGCATCTGAGGAGGCTGAGGCAGGAGAATTGCAAGTTCAAACCAGCCTCAGCAAGTAAGCAAGGCCCTCAAACAATTTAGCAACTTAGCAAGACTCTGTCTCAAAATTTAAAAAATAAAAAGGGCTGGGGAAGTAGCTCAGTAGTAAAATACCTCTGGGTTCAATCCCTGGTACCAAGAAGGAGAAGGAGAGAATGACAAAGAGAAAGAGACAAGGAGGATAAAGGAAAAAAGAAGAGAATAAAAATGAATAATGTGTCTGCAGTAAATGAGCAACCAGATGAAGCTATAAGCTCCCTGCTGGCCAAGGCAAAAAGGGAAATGTGATCATGTATAGAGTTCTTTTTTTAAAAATTTTTTAATATTTATTTTTTTTAGTTTTCAGTGGACACAACATCTTTTTATGTGGTGCTGAGGATTGAACCCTGCGCGCCCCGCGCATGCCAGGCGAGCGTGCTACCGCTTGAGCCACATCCCCAGCCCATGTATAGAGTTCTTGACATAAAGGAAATGTGTATGTTGAGTACAATTTTAGGAATTTTTTTTTTTTTTTTTTTTTGGTACTGGGGATTGAACCCAGGAGAGATTTATCACTGAGCCACATCCCCAGCCCTTTGTATTTTTTATTTTGAGACAGGATTTTAGTGAGTTGCTTAGGATTTTGCTAAGTTGCTGAGGCTGGCTTTGAACTTACGATCCTCCTGCCTTAGCCTCCCGAGTCGCTGGGATTACAGGTATGTGCCACAGTGCCCAGCTTCTTTTCAGGATTCTTAAGATCCACTTTCATTTCCTTCCCATATCCATGCCAGGAAGCCATCGTTATTCCCATTGTATGGAAGGAAATTGAGTCTCAGATTTTGCAGTGGACATGGTAGTGGTACTTCATCATGATGCTAACATACCCATGAGCTTCTAGGAATCTTGTCTCCTGACAGTTCACAGAGGTACTTTACCATGGAACTGCATCCCTAGTCCTTTTAATTTTTATTTTGCAACAGTCTTGCCAAGTAGCCTGTCCTTTTTACTTTTATTTTGCAAAAGTCTCACCAAGTTGCTGAGGCTGGCCTTGAACTTGCAATGTTCAATTGTTCCTGTCTCAGCCTCCAAAGTCTCTGAGATTACAGGTGTGCATTACCATGCCCAGCTGGCCCTGGGACTCAGATCCTTGCCCACTCTGCCTCCCCTGGGAGGTCACGGCCAATGGCTAGCTAATGTGGAGGTATAACATCCTGTTGCTAACTTACCCCAACTGAGGACACCCTGAGGGGCTATGCCAGCTCCTGGGCTCTCCGGCTGAGACCTTGGTTACAGTCACTGAGATAAGCCTCTGTTGCTATCCAATGTTACCTCCCTGTATTCATTAGGACACATCTTCCAATAAACCTTGGACTGCAACTCTCAAAATCAGGGTCCTTTCCAGGGCACTTGAACTGAAGCAAATTTGTTAGTAGCTTTTTTTTTTTTTTTTAAGAGAGAGAGAGAGAGAGAGAGAGAGAAGAGAGAGAGAGAATTTTAATATTTATTTTTCAGTTATTGGCAGACACAACATCTTTGTTTGTATGTGGTGCTGAGGATCAAACCCGGGCCGCACGCATGCCAGGCGAGCGCACTACTGCTTGAGCCACATCCCCAGCCCCTGTTAGTAGCTTGTTCAAGGTAATAGCCCAGGGTGTGGTGGCGCATGCTTGCAATCCCTGGGACTCAGGAGGCTGAGGCAGGAGGATCACAAGTTCAAGGTGAGACCCTGCCTCAAGGGTAAAATAAAAAGGTCTAGGGATGTAATTCAGTGTTAGAGTACCCCTAAGTTCAATCCCCAATACTTAAAAAAAAAAAAAAGATAAAAAACAGGTTCCTAGGTTCAATTGCCAGTCCCACAAAAAAAAGTCAAGGTAACCGTCCAGACCCACATTTCCCCACTGTGCTCTGGGGGTAATTTCTCAAAGTTGACAAATATTTTCTTGCTTCAAGCTATAACATTTTAATTTAGCATTTGTTAAAGAGACAAAAGGCTTAAAATGTATATAGTTTCCATAAAAGAAATTCCTTTTATTCTACATAAAAAAGAAGTTTACTTTGACATTGTTACAGATACTATTATTACATGACCAAGCACCTCAAATTTAGTGGTGTAAACAACAACTATTTGATTATGCTTAGAGATTCCATGATCTTGAACAAGGTGTGGCAGGGAGGGATGGCAGTTCTCTGATACGTGCTATCTGGGGCCTCAGCTAGGAAGACCCCAAGAGCTCAGAGCCAGAATCTTCTGGAGGTTTCTGTTCTCACATATCTAGTGCCTGGTCTGGGGATGATTTGAAAGTCACATTCAGCTGGGATTGTGTCTTCTGCAGGTGGCTGGAGTAATTCCAAAGGAAGAATCCAGTCGAGCATGCAGCATCACACACATGTAATCCCAATGATTTGGGACGCTGAGGCAGGAGGATCACAAGTTTGAGGCCAACCTCAGAAATGTAGTGAGACCCTGTCTCAAAATAAAAAGTTGTCAGGATGGAGCTGAGTGCTACAATGGAACTTGGGTGGAAAAAAAGGAAGAGTTCTGAAACCAAGGTGATGGAAGTATTCCAAGAAACCAACTGGCCTGGCCTTAGAAATCACATGTTGCCACCTCTGCCATACTTTAGTGGACAAAGCAGCACCACTTCATCCAGATTTCAGGGAAGGGGACACAAATACCTTTAACATCCTTTTTTGCTTTTTGTTTGTTTGTTTGTTTGTTTGGAACTAAGGGTTTAACCCAGGGACACTCAATCACTGAGCCACATCCCTGGCCCTTTTTAATTTTTATTTTGTGACAGGATGTTGCTGCATTGCTTAGGGCCTTGCTAACTTGCTGAAACTGTCCGAGAACTTGCAAACCTCCTGCCTCAGCCTCCTAATTGAATTGCTGGGATTACAGGTGTGTGCCATTGTACCTGGCCTTTCTTTCTTTCATTTTTTTTGGGGGGAGGGGCGGGGTACCAGGGATTGAACTCAGGGGAAATGGACCACAGAGCCACATCCCTAGCCCTATTTTGTATTTTATTTAGAGACAGGGTCTCACTGAGTTCCTAAGCACCTCACTGTTGCTGAGTACTCACAATCCTCCTGTCTAAGCCTCCTGAATTGCTGGGATTACAGGCGTGTGCCACTGTGCCTGGCTTCCTTCTTTCTTTTTGAGGTGATGGGGATTGAACCTAGGGCTTCACATATGCTAGCAATGAGCTCTACCACTGAGCTACACACCCAGCCTGTGGACTACACCTCTTGGGGGGAAGTGCATCAAAGAATTTGCAGCCATCTGCTTTTTTAAAAGTTTATTTATTAATTTTGAGATGGTACCTCCTTTTGTTGCCCAGGCTGGCCCCAAACCAAGTAATGGTCCTGCCTACCAGCCCACCCCCATCCCCAGCTTGGACTATAGGTGAACGCTACTGTTACATTGTTTACAATGCTTAAAACAAAAAATAATCTAAAAGCCCAGCAATCATGAAGGGTTGAATGATTTGGGGCACAATGTGTCTATATACATAGAGTATATCTGTATATATACTATGTCTGGGTTGTTTTCTGTTTTTGTTCTAATTAGGTAGACATGGCAGTAGTATGCATTGACACTTCATACATAAATTGAGTATAATTTCTCATTCTTGTGGTTGTACATGATGTAGAATCATACTGGTCGTGTAGTCATATATGTACATAGGGTAATAATGTCAGATTTATTCTACTAACCTTCCTACCCCCATATCCCTCCCTTCCCTTCACTCCCTGTACCAAATCCAGAGAACCTCTATTCTTCCCTAGCCCTGCCCCTATTGTGAATAAGCATCTATATATCAGAGAAAACATTCGACCTTTGGTTTTGGGGATTGGCTTATTTCGCTTAGCATAATATTCTCCAGCTCCATCCATTTACCAGCAAATGCCATAATTAAATTCTTCTTTAAGGCTGAGTGATATTCCATTGTGTATATATACCACATTTTCTTTATCCATTTGTCTGTTGAAGGGCACCCAGGTTCCATAGTTTAGCTATTGTGAATTGAGCTGCTATAAATATCAATATGGCCATGTCACTGTAGTATGCTGATTTTAAGTCCTTTAAACCAAGGAGTGGGATAGCTGGGTCAAATTGTGGTTCCATTCCAAGTTTTCTAAGGAATCTCCATACCCCTTTTCATAATGATTGCATCAATTTGCAGTCCCACCAGCAATGTATGAGTGTACATTTTTCCCCACATCCTCATCAACATTTATTGTTGATTGTATTCTTGATAATTACCATTCTGACTGGAGTCAGATGAAATATTAGAGTAGTTTTGATTTGCATTTCTCTAATTGCTAGAGATGTTGAACATTTTTTCTTATATTTGTCAATCAATTGTATTTCTTCTTCTGTGAAATGTCTGTTCAGTTCCTTGGCCCATTTATTGATTGGTTATTTGTTTTTTTGGTGTTAAGTTTTTTGAATTCTTTATATATCCTGGATATTAATTCTGTATCTGAGGTACGTGTGGTAAAGATTTTCTGTTCATCCCAGGGATGCAAGTTTGGTCAAATATATGGAAATCAATAAATGCAATTTATCACATCACATCAGTAGATTTAAAGACAAGAATCATATGATCATATCAATAGATGCAGAAAAAAGTATTTAACAAAATACAGTACTTGTTTATGTTCAAAACACTAGAAAAACTAGGGATAGTAGGAACATACCTCAACATTTTGAAAGCTATATATGCTAAACCCAAGGCCAGCATCATTCTAAATGGAGAAAAATTGAAAGCATTCCCTCTAAGAACTGGAATAAATTCTTAGAGGATGCTCTCTTTTACCACTTCTATCCAACATCATCTTTGAAACTTTAGCCAGAACAATTAGGAAAAAGAAATTAAAGGGATATGAATAGGAAAAGAAGAACTCAAATTATCACTATTTGCTGATGACATGATTGTATATTTAGAAGATCCAAAAAGTTCCTCTGGAAAACTTCTAGAACTAATAAATGAATACAGTAAAATTGGAAGGAAATAAAATCAACACCCAGGGGCTGGGGATGTGGCTCAAGCGGTAGTGCGCTTGCCTGGCATGCGTGCGGCCCGGGTTCGATCCTCAGCACCACATACAGACAAAGATGTTGTGTCCGCCAAATACTAAAAAAATAAATATTAAAATTCTCTCTCTCCCTCTCTCTCACTCTTTCTTTAAAAAAAAAATCAACACCCATAAATCAAATGTGTTCCCATACATCAGTGATAAATCTACTGAAAGAGAAATTAGAAAAATTAACCTGTTTACAATAGCCTGCAAAAAAAAAAAAAAAAAAAAAAAAAAAAACTTGGGAAGCAATCTAACAAAAGAGGTGAAAGACCTCTACGATAAAAACTACAGAACACCAAAGAAAGAAATTGAAGAAGACCTTAGAAGATGGAAAGACCTCCCATGCTCCTGGATAGGCAGAATTAATATTGTCAAAATGGTTATACGACCAAAAATGTTACACAGATTTAATGCAATTTCTATTAAAAATCCCAATGACAGTCTTCACAGAACTAGAAAGAGCAATCATGAAATTCATTTGGAAAAAATAAGAGACCCAGAATAGCCAAAGCAATCTTTAGCAAGAAGAGTGAAGCAGAAGGCATCACAGTACTAGACTTTAAACTATACTACAGAGCCATAGTAACAAAAACAGCATGGTATTGGCACCAAAACAGACACATAGACCAATGGAACAGAATAGAAGACACAGAGACAAACCCACATAAATACAGTTATCTCATAATGGACAAAGGCACCAAAAACATTCATTGGAGAAAGTGTAGCCTATTCAACAAATGGTACTGGGAAAAATGGAAAGCCACATGTAATAAAATGAAATGAAATCCTTATCTCTCACCATGCACAAAACTCAACTCAAAGTGAATTAAAGACTAGAAAAGAGACTCTGTATCTTCTATTGAAGAAAAAGTAGGCCCAAATCTCTGACGTGTTGGCCTAGGATCTGACTTCCTTGTTTCGTTTTGTTTTTCGATACTGGGGGTTGAACCTAGGGGCACTTTACCACTGAGTTACAGTCCCCTTTTTTCTTCGACTCAGGGTCAGGCTAAATTCCTGAGGCTGGCCTCAAACTTGTAATTCTTCTGCCTCAGCCGCCCAAGTGGCTCAAGCGGTAGTGCGCTTGCACTACCAAGGGATTATAGTCACGTACCACTGCACCCAGCTGCCATGTAGTTTTTATTTGTATTTTTTTGGTACCTGGGATTGAACCCGGGGCACTTAACCACTGAGTCACATCCCCAGCCCTTTATTAAAATATTTTATTTAGATACAAGGTCTTGCTGAGTTGCTTAGAGCCTTGCTAAATTGCTGAGACTGACCTTGAACTTGTGATCCTCCTGCCTCAGCCAGTCAAGCCACTGGGATCACAGGTGTGCGCCACCATGCCCAGTTTATCATATAGTCTTTTAAAAGATGGTGTGATGTCATAAAGGTTTTTTTTTTTTTTTTTTTTGTCAGTACCATGAATTGTTCCCAGGGTCTCCCACAAGCTTGGTAAGTGCTCTGCCACTGAACCACACTCCCAGCCAGGCCCCAGAGTTGTCAAGGTTTTGTTTTTTTTTCTGAACCTGTGGCTGGGCTAGTTAGGCCACATTGAAATTGTATACGACGTAATTTATTTTACTTTTTGCAATGCTGGGAATTGAACCCAGGTCCCAGCACATGCTAGGTAAATGCTCTACCACTGAGTTATATCCCCAGTTCCCCCAAGTTTTTTGTTGTTGTTGTTGTTTTTGGGGTTTGGTACCAGGATTGAACTCAGGGGCACTCGACCACGGAGCCACATCCCCAGCCCTATTTTGTATTTTATTTAGAGACAGGGTCTCACTGAGTTGCTTAGCACCCCACTGTTGCTGAGGCTGGCTTTGAACTCTCGATCCTCCTGCCTCAGCATCCTGAGCCTCTGTGATCACACCACGCCCAGCTCCCCCAAGTTTTTTTTTTTTTTTTTAATAGTTGGACACAATACCTTTATTTTACTTATTTTTATATGGTGCCGAGGATCGAACCTAGGGCCTCGAATGTGCTAGGCAAGCACCCTACCACTGAACCACAACCCCAGCCCCTCCCCCAAGTTGTTTTTTAAATTGCAAATATATTCAATAAACCAGGCTGGGAGTGTAGCTCAGTGGTAAAGCATACCACTATACTAAGGCCTGCATGTCAGGCCTGCTTGAGGTCCTGGTGTTCAATCCCCAGTGCTAAAAAATAAAAATAAAAATAAAAAATCAGTAAGCTGGCCTCTCCTTTGTGCCAGCCCTGAACTAGCCTTAGGGATACAGAATCAGTATGAACCAGCCCCTTGCTGATATTCTAGTGGGACAGACACGTGAGAGAAGGGATGTTCCTCTTTGGCAACTTTCCAAAGGAGATAGCACTTGAGTTTAAAAAAAAAAAAAAAATTAGCCAGACAATAAAGAAGGCAAGTGTTGTCATGGTGGTCGACCCAGCAACCCTTCCACCAATTGTAATCTAATTTCTGCTGTTGCACGTTGGTTTAGCAATGGGCATGTGACCAGTCCTGGCCCATGTGAGGCGAGGGGAAGTTGTAGGGGTTTCTGAGAAAAGTTTCAGAGCATCTAATAGACATCAGACAAGGTCCATTTTTCTTCCTGTGGCCTTTGTCAAGTTGGGGTGAAGTTTGAATCTCCTGCCATATTCTTTCAACTCAGAGAGGGATCAACTTTAGATTCAATCTGCTCCCAAGGATGGTGGAGAAAAGGGACAAGAAAGAGCTGGCTCCTCTACATTTTTGAGCTGCTGATTGTCTAGTGCCTGGGGCCCATCTAGTTGCCTCTCCGAGCAAGATAATTGTTTTCCTGATTATTTTAACCGGTTTGAGTCAAGCAGGTCTGTTTTCTTGCAACTGAAAGCATCCCAACTACTGCAGAAGATCATTCCAAGCCCAGCAAGGGATGAAAGAGGGTCCCTGTGCATAGCAAGGTGAGGAAGAAGCTAGGCAGGGGAGGAGGGACATAGAGAGCTGCTAGCAGAGAGGCCAGCAGGGCTAGGGCACAAGATTATGCCATTAGGTGCCAGGGCTTTACCTGGTGGGCAATAGGAAGATGGTCAAGAGTTCTAAGCAGCAACATGATTTGTTGAAATTTGTCTCTTAGGAAAATCAGGAAAATCACCCTGCTAGCTGGGAACAATTTGAAGGAGAGAGCGAGCGAACGAGTTCAGGGAGGCCAGCTAGAAGATTGATGCTCATGGGGAGAGAGGATGGGGCAAGGGCAGTGAAATGGACAGCAGCAGAGAGTTGAGAAATATTAAGTTGGCAGGTTGCCAAACCGAGAAATCATCTGGCTATGGTGGAGAAGAGAGGAGGTGAAGTTCCTTCCTGAGTTTCAGGCTTGGGCTTCTGGAGGACAGAGGCACCATGAACTGAGAAGTGAATGCCATGGAATTTTGTAGGAAGCAGAGTTTAGTCTGGGCGTGGTGTGTGGAGATGTCCCAATCCCTCATTAATACAGAGAAGCCCTACTGATGGGCATCTGTGGCCATTCTTCTGGTAACCATCTCTATTGGTTTGGGGGAACTGTCCCCCACCCACTGGGTAGGGTCTTGGAGGACTGCCATTAGTCTGGCCAAAGGGTGGATCACACTCTGAACTAGGTCGATGAAATGCTTTCCCTGGGGCTCTGAATCTTCCAAGGTAATCAATTCATACCCAAGGTGGGGTTTTGTCTTAATCTTGGCTCCCCAAACTTTACAGCCTGAGCAAGGAATCCTGTGCAGGTAATGCATCTGGGAAGTGATTCCAGGAAGCCAGAGAAAGAAAACGGAAAAGAGAGGGAAGAGAACTGTCACACAACTTCCTGAAGTCGCCTGCTCCAGCCCCCTGGAACCTCCTGCAGAGAAGAGCTTGAGTTTCAGAACAGCACTGTGGGGGCAGGTGGAAGGGAGAGGCTTGGTCACTTGGCTCTTGTCCCCCCTGGGTGAGGGTGCACACTCCATTCTCTGGGTTGCCCACAAGTGAGCGCCCAGTAGGTACCCACAGGCACCTTGGATGGCAGCATCGGAAAGGCCTGGGGCAGGGAGAGGGGGCCACACCCCTCATTTTGAGATGCAGTGCTATTCGTACACATCACAGCAAACCCAAACTAAAAGAAAAGACCACGGTAAAGCAGGGGGTGGTGGTGAGAGGATGTGAGGCAAAGCCTGGGAGCTTCTGATGGTCAGCCTTATAAAAGGCGACTGCCTTATCTCCAGAGCTGTTCTCTGATGTCCTCTCCAAGCCCTGATTGTTCAGCCTTTCTCTCAGTTCTGTAGGAGCAAGCTAGACTATCCCCTTCCAGTGGACTCCTTTTGGGGTCAAAATAGCCATGGGCAGTTTCTGTTGCTGATGAAGGAAACCCCTATTGGATGCAGTTCATGACATTATAGAGACAACCCAAAAATTGATGGGGTAGCTGTGGGGGGTAGCTCAGGGTTAAAGTGTGCGTTTGGCACGTTTGGGGCCGTGGGTTCTATCTTCAGCACCATCAAATAAGCAGCTGGGGATCAAATCAAATAGAACATTTTCTTGTAATATTACTTCTTATATTTTTGTTTGTTTTGAAGCTTTATTTATTCTTTTTTTTTTTGGTCTGGGGATTGAACCCAGGGATGCTTTACCACTGAGCCACATCCCCAGCCCTTTTTATATTTTATTTAGAGACAAGTTCTCACTGAATTACTTAAGGCTTCACTCATTTGCTGAGGCTGGCTTTAAACTTGTGATCCTCCTGCCTCAGCCTCCTAAGCTGCTGTACCACCACACCTGGCATAAAGCTTTACTTATTTATTTAAATTTTTTTTTAGAGTTTCATTGGCTGGTCTCAAACTCCAGGGTTCAAGTGATCCTCCTGCCTCAGTCTCCTGAGTCTCAGCTGGGCCTATAGGCATATGTCCTGTAGGCCCCATGCCTGGGTCTGTGGATAGTCTTTCCTTCCTTCCTTCCTTTTTTCCTCCCTCCCTCCCTCCTTCTTTCTCTCTTTCTTCCTTCCTTTCTGTTTTTGTCTCTACAGAGGATTGAACCCAGGACCTTCTCTGAAGGGAAGCACTTTACCACTGAGCTACATCCCAGCCCTTTCTATTTTATTTTGACACAGCTTCTTGCTAAACTGTCCATGCTCAAGCTTCAATCCCCCTGTGTCAGTCTCCTGAGTCACTGGGATGACATGCTTGTGCCACCGTGCTCGACTGGAACACTTGGAACCTGAAGTGAAGTGTGTCCACCTACTACTGGCTTCATCACCAGGTTGTCTAACAGCAAAGACATACCCGTATTCTCATTAAAGCCCAGGACAAGTGTCCTCCACCAAGCCAAAAGAGGGTCTCGAATATACAGCATCTAAAAGTGAGTCTGTAGATCAGGGTATGCTCTTGACCCTGAGCGATGGGGCACGTGTTCATGAGTTTATGGGTACAGGTAGCATCACACTGTGAAATTTAGAACCATCTGAGCGAGCATGTGTGTGCTCATGTGTGCGCGTAGCATGCATGACGCCTGACCAGCTTACTTCCACAGAGATGTCCACAGTCATTTATCAGGTGTCATTTTTAGGGACCATGAAGAAAAGTCAGGGGGAAAAGATGACTTGGGTAGTAAAGACAAATTAGGAGAGTGGAGACAGGCCACATGTGTCCATTTTTTCATTCCATGAGCGTTAACTGAGCGTGGATATTAGATATCTGTGCCCTCCAGGAGATCCAAGTCTAACGAAGCTTTTAGGCACAAACAGAGAGTTCACTAGGAATCAGGCACAGTGGTGCACACCTGTAATCCCAGCTACTCAGAAGGCTGAGGCAGGAGAGTCACAAGTTCAAGGTCAGGCTCTGCAACTTAGTGAGACTCTGTCTCAAAATAAAAAGGGCTAGGAATGTAGCTCAGCAGTAGATCACCTAAGGATTCAATCCCCAGTACCCCCAAAAAAAATGTTTGATAGGAAATTATGAGAACAAAGACAAAAAATCCACAATGTGGCATAAAGGATTGAGAATTTTACTACAGTCCTTCCTAGGAGAAGGACTGTAGTAAAATTGTGTGTTCAATACTCAGTACCAAAATAATAATAATTTATTGTTATTATTTAATATTATTAAATTAATTAATTTTTAAAATACCAGAGATGTGAAGCAACAGGGAACATTAGGAGGCCTGGTGATAAGTTAATGGGGGAGTTAGAGAGTTTAGGTTGGATCCTATAGTTTACAGTTGACAATGAACAGTTTTTGGTGTTTCCCTCCAAATATTTTCTATATCTCTCCAAACACATTATGAATATATCCTATTTCTAACAAATGAATCCACTATATATCTATATGTGTATGTGCAAGTCTCGCTATTCTGTAGCTTGCTTTTTTTTTACTTAATAGATTCTAGGTTTCTTTTCATGTTACATATAGATACATATCATTCTTTTTAACAGCTTCATAATGTCCCATAGTATAGGTGAACAAATTACCTTCCAAAATAAGAATGTGTGAATGTTCCAGTGAGCCCGTCTCCTCGCCGCAGCTGCCGCCTCCTCCCCCTCTTCCTC
>NW_026000082.1:11537813-11550467 GCF_001458135.2 Marmota marmota marmota | reverse complement strand
CCTCTTCCCCTCCTCCACCTCCCCTCCTCCCCCTCCTCCCCTCCTCCCCCTCCTCCTCTGTTTGTCTGTTCATTTGATTAATTTATGAAGATTATTTGTTCATTTGATTAATTTATGAAGATTATTTCTACTTTTTAAAAAATTTTTTGCGGGCTGGGGATGTGACTCAAGCGGTAACGGGCTCGCCTGGCATGCGAGGGCGCTGGGTTCGAACCTCAGCACCACATAAAAATAAAGATGTTGTGTCCGCCGAAAACTGAAAAATAAATATTAAATCTCTCTCTCTCTCTCTCTCTCTCTTCTCTTCTCTCTCTCTCTCTCTTAAAAAAAATTTGCAGTTTTGGGAATGGAATCCCCAAAATCCACTCTACCACTGAGCTCCATCTCCAGTCCAAGTTTATTTCTACTTTAATGAAATCAAACTTATGTTTATAAAATAAATCAGACTAGGTCTTATGCATAAATTAATTGTCATCTGCCTTTGTTTATAGTGTTTTTGTCATATGGAAATTTAAGTGTTTATTTATTTATTTATTGCAGTACTGGGAATGTAACCCAGGGCTTTGTCTATGCTATGCAAGTATCCTGAGCTAAATCTCCAGCCTCTGCCACCCACTTTTTTATCATGAGGCAGGGTTTTCCTAAGTTACCCAGGCTGACCTCGAACTTTCAATTCTCCTGCCTCAGGTTCCCAAGTAACTGGGAATATAGGTGTGCACCACTACACTCAACTTTAAGTTTTTATTTATAATTTTTTTTGGGGGGGATACCGGGGATTGAACCCAAGGCCACTCAACCACTAAGCCACATCCCCAGACCTATTTTGTATTTTATTTGGAGACAGGGTCTCACTGAGTTGCTCAGTGCCTTGCTGTTGCTGGGGCTGGCTTTGAACTCTCCATCCTCCTGTCTCAGCCTCCTGAGCTGCTGAGATTACAGGTGTGTGTCATTGTGCCCGTCTATTATTATTTTCTTCATAGCTTCCAGTTTAATGTTATGCCTAAAAGTTTTCACCGCTTCCCAGGTTTAGGAAACAATTTACTGATGTTTTCCTCTAACACTTTTATGGTTTCCTCATGTATGTTAAAATCTTGATTCTGGGGCTGGGGTTGTAACTCAGTGGCAGAGCGTTTGCCTCGCACATGTGAAGTACTGGGTTCGATCCTCAGCACCACATAAAAATAAGCAAGCAAAATAATAAAGATAAAAGAAGAAAGAAAACTTAAAAAAAAAAAAGAATTTCATTTAGGTCCCCAGGTTCTGAGCACTTGCTTTGCTAGCACCTTGCTCTCTTCACTGCCCCCTATATTCTCAATTACTTCTTCCATCTGTTCATTCATGTTTGTATTTTCCTTCATTCCTAACCTGTGGATGAGGCTTATTATGAGGACTCAAGCCCAAATTCCAAGTAATAAGACAAAAGTAAGAGGAAATTGGGAAGTTTAATGCCACGTCCACATCTGGACCTTTCACCTTCTGTGCAGGAGGCATAAGTAAGTGCAGGTGAAGGTACCCATTACCTTACAGAAAGGGAGTAGAACCCGGGCCAGTGCTGGTGATGCTGTGGTGGCTTGGGAACACTTGTGAATACTGCTGAGACTGGACTGGTTCTTCTAAAGGGCAGAGTGGCAACCTGTGTCAGGAGGGATCATTTCTGACCTATAGATACACTGCTGGAAATTAAACTTAAACATATAACAAAATAATATTTACAAGCTAGAGAGTTTACCACAGCAAAATCAAATGTCAAAAAGAAAGACATTGAGGGGCTGGGGTGTGGCTCAGTGGTAGAGCACTCATTTAGCACGTGTAAGGCACTGGATTCGATCCTCAGAACCACAAAAAATAAATTAATTAATAATAATAATAATAAAAGTAATGATAAAATAATAAATAAATAAATAAACAAAAAGGTATTGTCCATCTATAACTAAATATGTGTGTGTGTGTGTATATATATATATATATGTATGAAAAAAAAGACATTGAAACAGTTTTAACAGCAATAGATTACAAAGAGATACATTAATAATTCATAGGTCATATCAAAAATATTTTATAGTTATTAACAATCATGTTTTAAGGAATGAGTCAATGTCAAAAACATAGGAATACAAATATTGTTTAGTATAGGACAATTTTCATCCAAATTATATATGTATGATGTTTATGTGTGCCGTACACATTAGTTAGCAGCTCTGAAATCAAGCAAGTCACTTTTCCTAGCTGTTGGTTTTCTCCTCTGTAAAATAGGAAAGTGGTGGTATTAATCTCATAGAGTTGCTGTAGGAATTACATAAGACTGAATTAGAAAAACATGAAAAACAAGTGAAGAAAGTCCAAAAAGAAATATCTTAAAATGCCAACACTCGTGGGGCTACTGATACTTCTAACTTTTTTTTTATAATATTTTGGTATTTTTCAAATTTTCTAAAATGACGTAACTAGGAAATAAATATATTTATTGAGGTGAATAAGAACGTTGTTTCTATTGTTCTTTAAATAATAAAGTACATGGTTTGAATGTAAGCGATAGATTTTTTTTAAATGAAATATAAATTTTCATGGCCAAAATTTAAAAAGGCATAAAACTATGTGGAAGTTAGAGAGGAAAAAGGAAAAGAAAGGTGGTGTGTGGGGGGTCTCATGAAAATGGAAGGGAGACCAGTGGAGCAAAGGAACCAGGGCAAGGAGGAGGGAAGGGAAAGAGAAATACAGGGAATGATATGAACCCAATCATATTGTTATTCCATGTGCCGGAATAAATATGTAACAACAAGTCCTACTATGATGTATAATTATAATGCATCATAAAAATATGAGAAAAATACAAATAAAAAGGTATAAAACTGGGGCTGGGGATGTGGCTCAAGCAGTAGCGCGCTCACCTGGCATGCGTGCGGCCCGGGTTTGATCCTCAGCACCACATACAAACAAAGATGTTGTGTCTGCCGAAAACTGAAAAATAAATATTGAAATATTCTCTCTCTCTCTTTAAAAAAAAAAAAAAAAAGAAAAGAAATTTAGTATTTCAAAAATTAAAAAAAAAAAAGTATAAAACTGTATACCAGCCCCTGTTTACAAGCTCTGGGGTACCACTACTATCAGTTGGTTAAGTTGCTCTTTCTTAACATGATCTTTTTTTCTTTTTTAGTACTGGGCATTGTACTCAGGGGTGCTTAACCATTGAGCCACATGCCCAGTGCCTTATTGTATTTTATTTACAGACAGGGTCTCACTGAGTTACTTAGGGCCTTGTGAAATTGCTGAGGCTGGCTTTGAACTCGCCATCCTCTTGCCTTAGATTCCCGAGCTGCTGGGATTACAGGAGTGCTGCACCATGCCCAGCTTCCTAATGCGATCTTTGAAACAGAAAAAAAAAAAATCCCACACCTAACAATTTAATCTGAATTTAACAGAAATCTAACTCAAGTTAGCTTCAGCAAACAGGGAATTTTATGGCTGGTGTAGCCAAACAGTCAACGGGTGGCACTGATTTTAGTCCTGCCTGGGCCCAGGGCCTCCAATACCACCCCTAGTTGTGAGTTTCTAACTCTTCTCTCTGCCTCCTTGGTGTCGGCTTCACTCTCAGGCTCTGCCCAGAACACCCCAAAGACACCCAGTGATGGTTCCAGGCTTATGTTCTTTGGTTTGTGTGGTACTGGGGATGGAGCCCGAGGGCTCTCTACCACTGAGCTGTATCCCCAAACCCTCCCTGCCCATTCCTGCTTCTTTTTGAAATAGGCTCTTGGCTGAGTTGCCCAGGCTGGACTTGAACTTGCCATCCTTACCAGCTCAATGGTAAAATGCCATTTGGTTCAACCTTTCATTTACCACTCTGCTAATTCTTACATTCCACTTTTTGTTTTTTATTCTAGTTTGTTTTATATGACAGCAGAATGCATTACAATTCATATTACACATATAGAGCACAATTTTTCATATTCTGGTTAAATATAAAGTGTATTCATACCAATTGTGTCTTCATACACGTACATTCCACTTTTAAAGGATCTGTGTGAAAGAGAGGGCCACCGCGGTCCCCCTGTGGCTTTGCACGTGTGTGGTGTGAACTTCCCCAGAAGGCTGAGTGTGGCTGAGCCTCTGCCCTGGTTACTCATGCTAATGTCACCTCACACGTGTGAGTTAGTTTCTTAAGTTACTTTTTTAGTTTCAGTGAATTAAATAAGCACTTTAAACAGCACACACACATTTGCTGTAAGTCATAAAAGGGAAGGCCGGAGCCGGGGCTGGGCCTCAGCGGTACAGCGTTCCTGTAGTACATATGAGGCCCTGGGTTCCATCCTCAGCACCACACAAAAATAAATAAATAAATATCCAACTACAACTAAAAATATATATTAAAAAATTTTTAAAGGGAAGGAGGAGTGCACGGGGCAGAGTACTGGTGGAAAGTAAAGAAAACATGGACTCCTGGCTGAGGGCAGGATGAGACCCATTTTCTGAAGGCCATTCATATGCCAGACTCTTCCACAAAGTCACTTCTATACTCCTTATACATACTCAGGAGATATGAAGCATTGTTGTCCCCACTTTATGGAAGAGGAAACTGAGGTTCAGGCAATACAAAATATTTGCCAAGCTGGGCGTGGTGGCGCATGCCTGTAATCCCAGCTGCTTGGGAGGCTGAGGCAGGAGGATCACGAGTTCAAAGCCAGCCTCAGCAACTTTGCCTAGCGAGGCCCTAACTCAGTGACTCAGTGAGACCCTGACTCTAAATAAAATATGAAAAAGGGATGGGGATTTGGCTCAGTGTTTAAGTGCCCCTGAATTCTATCCCTGGTACCAAAAAAAAAAAAAATTTTTTTGCCAAAGCCACTCCAAACCAGTCATAGAAAAAGGATTCAAAGGCAGGTCAATCTGACTTTTTGCCAGGTGAGGGGTTGTGGGGGGGTAGTGGAGATTGACCCAGGGGTGGCTGGGATCAAGTTCAAAGGGGAAGATCATGAGTTCAAAGCCAGCCTCAGCAATGGCGAGGCGCTAAACAACTCAGTGAGACCCTGTCTCTAAATAAAATACAAAATAGGGCTGGGAATGTGACTCAGTGATGGTATGCCCCTGAGTTCAATCGCGGTACCAAGAAAGACAGAAAGAAAGAAAAGAAACTCACAGATGATCCTATTATGCTCCAATGGACCCCAAGTTACTACTTTTAGTCTAGGACCTCTCCAAATATCTTTCTACAACAGAGACAACCAATCAGTAGGCAGTACAGTTGAAGTAATGTCAACAGCCCTGTTTGTTATATCCAGTCTGGTAACTAGTTTCTTCTCTCCCTTGCTCTCTTTGGTTTGCCAGCTACCACTCCTGCAACTATATCCCTTCTTCTGTGCCTCAGTTTTCTGGGGAAGAACTCTGGTGTTTGCCAAAGTCCAGGTAGAGGAGAAGTGACTTTCATCCATCTGTTCATTCATTCATGGGTTTATTCAGGCAACACTCACTAAACATCTGGTGATGTCAGGCCTATGACAGGAACTTAGTGAAACAAGTCCTGTGTACAGGAAGCTCATAATCCAGTGGGGGAGGGGGAGCCAACCACAGCAGATTTGCAAGTTGTAGTCAACACCATGAAATCTATGGGGCACTAGGGTGGCATCTCGGCAGAGTGGGGACAGGGTGGCTGGAAGGCCTCCTGGAAGAGATGACACTTGAGGATGCTTTAGAAAATGACTTATAGTTTACTAGATACTGCAAAGGACATATCAGGCTGAAGGGACAATGTGTGTGGAGGACATGTGTCATATTCCTAGCTTTCCATCTTTGGAATAGTCTATCTGAATTTGAGGTGACGCTCTCTAATGAGTCCCATTTTCTCAAAGTAGAAGACAGAACTCCTCTTCTGGCCTCCTCTACATCTAGGAAGCAGAATTGTGTCCAAGGCTCTGCCAATCAGATGTGCACACCCAAAGCTTGAGTTTTGGGGGAATTTTTTTTTTGTACCAGAAATTGAGCCCAGGGGCACTTAACCACTGAGCCACATCCCCAGCCCTTTTTATCTTTTATTTTAAGCAGGTTCTCACTAATGCTTAGGGCCTCGCTAAGTTGCTGAGGCTGGTTTGAATTTCAATTCTCCTGTCTCACCAAGCTTGAGCTTTAACTCCAGAGGGAGCAAAATGAGTTTCCCTGTTTTTCTTTTTTGCAGTGTGGGAAGAAACCCAGGGCCTCATACAAGCCAGGCAGGTGCTCCACCACTGAGCTGCATTCCCAACCCAAAGGAACCACAGGAAGACACTGGCCCTGGAAGAGATTTGCTCCCCTGGTGTGGGTATTACACCCTTATCTGGCTCAGAGGGCGGCGCAGGTTGCAAGGTTGATTCCCTGGACACGATGGAGCATTGGCATGTGGGCAGTGGCAGTGGTCACTGAAGTTGAGGTCTTCCTTCAATGCTTCATCTTAGCCTTTGGTTTCGGTTATGATAGTGGCAAAGATAGTAGGTCCCCCAGAGGCCAGTTCTGCAGTTGGAGTGGGACCTTGTTCCTAGAAGGGATGTTTATTTAAAATTTATTTTATTACTTTTTATTTTTATATTTTGTAGTATTGGGGATTGAACCCAAGGGTGCTCTGCTATTGAGCTACATCCCCGGTCTTTTTTTTTTTTTTTTTAAATATTGAAATGGGGTTTCCCTAAATTGCCCAGGCTGGACTTGAACTTGTGATCCTCCTGCCTCAATCTTCTGAGTTGCTGGGGTTTCAGGTGCTCACCTAGCTAGAAGTGATGTTCATTATTGACTCTGTGACTCTCCTCCTGATGATCATGATTCTCTGGATGATTTAACAACTTGAAACAAACCCACTTCTCTTTGTTTTGTAATCTTTTTAAAATTTGTTCTTTTTAGATATACATAACGGTAGAGTATATTTTTGACATATTATACATACATGGAGTATAACTTCCCATTCTTGTGGTTGTACATGATATGGAGTTACATTGGTCTTGTATTCATATATGCACATAGGAAAGTTATGTCTGATTCACTCAACTGTCTTTCCTATTCCCATCAATCCTTCCTTCCTTTCATTCCCCTTTGAAACAGACTCATTACTTGAACATGCCTCAGTGGCTTCTGTTGCTGGCAAGCAAACCCCTGACTGAGGGAGAGGTGATTGGGTGAGGGAGCAGGCTGGGAAGACCATGGAGAGTCAAAGGGTCCGGTTAGAGGCTGGGGTATCAGCAGTGGGGAGCCACAAAAGGAGGAAAGCAGAGGAGTGGCAATGCCTGGAGAGCACTGTGTGAAGGCCAAGAGAAATGGCTACAGACTCAGAAACCATGGGGCTGGAGAATAGGATGCTTATTTTCATATTCATGTAGGGACAGCTTTTAAAGTTGGAAAGAGGGAATAGAAAAATCATTAAGAATTTTTGGGGGCTCAGTGGCAGAGCGCTTGCCTAACATGTGTGAGGCACTGGGTTCGACTCTTAGCACGGCATAAAGATAAATAAATAAAGGTATTGTGTCCATCTACAACTAAAAAGTATTTTTAAAAATAAAGATATATTGACAACAAAAAATATTTTAAAAAATAATCATTTTAGCTGGGCATGATGGGGCATGCCTGTAATCCCAGTGGCTCAGGAGGCTGAGGCAGGAAGATCAAAAGTTCAAGGCCAGCCTGAGCAACTTAACGAGGCTCTAAGCAACTTAATGAGACTCTGTCTCAAAATAAAAAGGGCTGGGGATGTGGGATGTGGCTCAGTGGTTATGCGCCCCAGGGTTCAATACCGGGTACCATTAAAAAAAAAAAAGTTAAGAATTTTGCTCTTGTATGTGCTTCTGCTTTCTCATATGTAAAATGAAAAAATAGTAGTACTTACCTTATGTTTTGAGGATTGAATTAGTTAATATACGTAAGATGCTTAGGGCAGTGTCTGGCACTTAGTAAGAACTTTGTAAATGCTATCTATTATTATTGGGAGCAACACTGAAAAAACTCGGTCCTGAAGTTCAGAGTGCAGTTTTCTACTCCTTGTTTTGCCATGGGTGTTCAAGGTGACATGTGACCTTGGTGCTTCCTCTGTCCTATAGGAGACCTGGAACTAAATCCAACTTGGGTCCTTTCATCACTTTCCCTCTTGCTGGCAACAGATAACCACTCCTTTCTTGGAACATGATCTTCTTTGCCTCCATAACACCTGGGCTCTGAATTTCCTTCATCCTTTCTGTCTGCTCTTTCTCCATCTTTTTTTTTTTTTTTTGGTACTGGGGATTGAACTCAGGGGCACTCGACCACTGAGCCACACCCCCAGCCCTATTTTGTATTTTATTTAGAGACAGGGTCTCACTGAGTTGCTTAGTGCCTCGCCATTACTGAGGCTAACTTTGAACTCGTGATTCTCCTGTCTCAGCCTCCTGATTACTGGCGTGTGCCACCGCACCTGGCTACTGCTCTTCTCCATCTTCTTTGGCTTCTCATCTTCAATCTACCTTTTAAATGTGGGCCTACCTTGGGCTTCTCCTCTCTTCATTCTGCCCTCTATCTCCAGGCCATACCCTTTGTTCTCCAGACTTCGATCACCCCTTCTAAGCAGAAGACATCACAGAGGCATCTCTATCTGGACCTCTTCCCTGAATTCTGGTCCTGCATGGCCATCTACCTCCTGCTATCTCTACTTACATATCCACCATACATCCCAAAGAGAGCTCCTCATTGCTGCCAGCCCTTCCCTGAGGCTGAAACCATGATCCTTCACTTAAAGCTGTGTTAGCTTTCTGTCACTGTGACAAAATACTTGAGATAATCAATTTACAAGGTGGAAAGACTTATTTTGGCTCATAATTTCAGAGGTTTTGGTCCATGGTGTGTTGGCTGGGTTGCTTTTGACCTGTGGCAAGGCAGAGCATCATGGCAGGGGGCTTATGGTGGAGCAGAGCTGCTCAACTCGTGGCAGCTGGGAAGCAAAGAGACAGGCAAGAAGGGGCTGGAGTCCCAAGATCCTCCTCAAAGTTATGTCCAGCTTCTTTCCACTAGGCCCCCCAGTCCTAAGGTCCCACCAGCTGCCAATAGTTCCATCAGCTGAGGACCAAGTCTTTAACACACAAGACTTTAGGGTACATTTAAAATTCAAACCATAACAGATGTCCAGATTGGAAGCTCTTATTCTCTATGAGACTCAAATCTAATTCATCACAGAGTCCTGCCCACTCCACCTTCCCAGAGTGTCTTCCTCATCCACCACAGTCTTCACAGTAACCCAGGTCCTCCTCCTTGCTTCTTGGACACTGCATCAGCCTCCACACTGGTCTCACTGACTGTGGTCTTACTCCAGATCCTGCTGTACACTGGCATATGGGAATGATCAAGTAGGACTTATTCCAGAAGTGCAAGTTTGGTTCATATCAAAATAGATCAATATAGCTGGGCATGGTGGCGCATGCCCATAATCCCAGTGGCTCCAGAGGCTGAGGCAGGAGGATCGTGAGTTCAAAGCCAGGCTCAGCAAAAGCGAGGTGCTAAGCAACTCAGTGAGATCCTGTCTCTAAATAAAATATAAAATAGGGGTGGGGATGTGACACAGTGGCCCAGTGCCCCTGAGTTCAATCCCCAGTACAAAAAAAAGAAAAAAAAAAGAAAAAAGAAAAAAACCCAGCTTCAGCAACTTAGCAAGAACCTGTCTCAAAATAAAACATTTTTTGAAAAGGGGCTCAGAATGTGGCTCAGTGGTTAAGTGAGATGGAGAAAAAAGGTGCTTGGTAAAAGTGAATACCAGTTCATAATAAAAACTCTCAGCAAATTAGGAATAGAACAAAATATAGAAAAAAATATTCATGAAAATCCCATAGATAAAATCATATTTAACATAAAATACTGACAACTTTCCCTCTGATATCAGGAACAGGGCAAAAATCTTCAATCACACTTTCTCCCCACTAGTACTGGGAAATGAACCCAGGGTTTTGCACATTGAGCTGCATCTCCTGCCCTTTCTTCATTTTTGAGTCAGGGTCTTATTAAGTTTCCCAGACTGGCCTTGAATTTTGTGATCCTCTTGCCCCAGCCTCAAGAGTTGCTAGGATTACAGGGTGTGTGCCACTGTGCCCAGTTCAATAAACATTTTTGTTCAATCATTATACGAGTAGTCTTAGCCAGGATGATAAGAGAAAAAAAAATAACCAAAATGTAATAAAAAGAATAAATATTTAAAAAAGTAAAACAATTATTATTTTCCAATAATTTGATTGTGTACATAACATAGGAATTCCAAAAATATATAACAAATGAAGTATTAGGGTTCAATTGTCAAGGTTGCTAGATATGAAGACACTATGCAAAAATAATTATATTTCTATATACTGGCAACAATTAGAAGATCTGATTTAAAAAATAATAGCATTTATAATAGTATCAAAAAGTACCAATGCCTAGGATTAAATGTAATGAAATATAGGACCCTTCTACTGAACTTACTGAAATTTTATAAATTACAACTGCAAGTGGAAAAATATATCACATTCATTGATTGCAAAATTCAGTATTCTTAAGACACCTTGTCTTCTCAAATTGGTGTAAAGACTCATTGGGATTTAATCAAAATTCCAGTATTTTTAAGTTAACAAACTGATGCTAAATATATATATTAAAATGGAAGGAAAAAAAAAAAAGAAATGGGGCTGGGACTGTGGCTCAGCAGTAGTGCACTTGCCTGGCATGTGTGAGACACTGGGTTCAGTTCTCAGCCCCCATATAAATAAATAAATAAATAAATAAATAAATAAATAAATAAATAAATAAATGTCTATGAATAACTTTAAAAAACATTAGAAAAAAAAAAAGAAATGGAAGGAAACTAACAATGCAATGTTGGAGAAGTACAAAGCTTGAGTACTTACACTACCACATAGAAAACTTCTGTCAAATAAGACAATATAGCATTGGCACAGGGTAGACAAGTAGATCAATGATACCAAGCAGAGAATCTAGAAATAGGCTCATATATATGTGATCATTTGATTTATGAGAAAAGGACCATTCACTGAAGGGAAAAAAGTCTTAATAATAAAAAAAAAATTTAGAGTGCTAAGGACTGGGGATATAGCCAGCATGTGCAAAACCCTGGGTTCAATCCCTAGCACCTAAAAAAAAAAAAAGAAAAGAAAGAAAGAAAATTGTGTTTATAGGGGATATTGCTGGAAGAAGACATAGGAGCATCTTCTGAGCATTGGGATGTTCTGAATTTTGCTCTTCGTGGTGGTTTTAATTCATCAAATGGTACTCTTAAGATTTAAAAAATCGAATGTTTATAAGCTATACCTCAGTTTTTAAAAATGAACATTAAGTTGGTGCAGTGGTGCACTCCTATAATTCCAGCGACTTGGGAGGCTAAGAAAGGAGGATTGTGAGTTCAAAGTCAGCTTCAGCAATTTAGTGAGACCCTGTCTCAAAATAAAAAAAATAACTTCCTCCAGAAAACAGAAATGAAAATTAAGCAATTTGAAGTACTGATGTCCATCAATGTCTCCTCATTGCTTAGAGGAGAAAATCCAGATTTTTCTTTCACAGCACTGATTCCAGATGTTACTAGTTTATCATTTGTCTTCTGCCCTTTCCCTGACTAGACTGCAAGTTCCATGAGTTCAGACTATGCTGCACTTTTAACCACTGTAACAACCAATTTTGGAACAGCACATTCCCCACCAGTACACATTTTTAAAAATTTTTTTAGTTGTAGGTGGACACAATAACTTTGTTTGTTTATTTATTTATTTAAAACGAGAGAGAGAGAATTTTTAATATTTATCGGCGGACACAACATCTTTGTTTGTATGTGGTGCTGAGGATCGAACCCGGGCTGCACACATGCCAGGCGAGCATGTTACCGCTTGAGCCACATCCCCAGCCTTGTTTATTTATTTTTTATGTGGTGCTGAGGATTGAACCCAGTACCTCATATGTGTTGGCAAGTGCTCTACCACTGAGCAACCCAGCCCACCGGTACACATTTTTAATAAATTAATGATGGAGTAGTGGCTTTATTTTGTTCCAAAAACAATACTTCTAAGCCCCATCTCTAGTCTCCTTCCATAGGTTTCTGGAATCTTCCCACCACTTGCCAGCCCCTTAGAACTGCTCATTCTTGCCCAAGAGGCTGTTTTCTTGCCCATTTTGCCTTTTGTGTGTGTGTGGTGCTGGAGATTGAACCCAGGGCTGTAGTAGCCTTGTGCATGTGAGGCAAGCACTCCACCAACTGAGCTATATCCCCAGCCCCCATCTCTAGCTTTTGTCTGGAATGTTTTTTTTTTTTTTCCCACATTCTGACAAACTCCTGCCTATTCTCTGGGTCTTTTCCTGTGAGTTCTTCCCCAAAGCCTTCAGCAACTCAATCTTTCATGTTCTTAAAACTTAAATACACACAATGGGCGTGGTTGTGCACGACAGTAATCCTAGTGACTGGGGAGGCTGAGGTAAGAGAATTGGGAATTTGAGGACAGTCTGAGCAACTTTGTGAGGCCCTGTCTTAAATTAAAAAAAAAAAAAAAAAAAAAAAAGCTTGGAGAGGCTGGGGCTGTAGTTCAGTGGCAGAGTGTTTGCCTAGCATGTATGAGGCCCTAGGCTTGATCCTTAGCACCACATAAAAATAAACAAATAAAGACATTCTGTCCATCTACAGCTACAAAAAAAAAAAAAAAAAAAGGAAGG
>NW_026000082.1:11531615-11537796 GCF_001458135.2 Marmota marmota marmota | reverse complement strand
CTTTAAAAAAAAAAAAAAAAAAAAGGTAAAAACAACAAACAAACAAAACAAAAAACAGCTAGGAATGAAGCTCAGTAGTAGAGTGCCCTGAGTTCAGTTCCCAGTGTCACAAAACTTGAATACCATGCTTATCGTTTTGACTTTACCTCTATGACTCCACAACTCCCTGATTTGGAAAGCTTAGACACACTTGCCTAAGTCTCTGGCCACCCACCCCACCCAAGACCTAGTCTTTATCTTTCTCCCCCTGCTCTAAGCCCTGGGAGGCTGATCTTTATCTTTCTGCCCCTTCTAAATGCTCTGGGAGGCTGACCTCTCTGGACTAGATCACCTAGGAAGCCTGGCCTCTGGTTTCCTGTGGATTCCACTACTGGGAGGCCCCAGAAGTAGAGAGAGGAAGGAGAATTAACTCCTCACCTCTCACCTCCATTTTATGTCAGGTGGCCCCAGTTCCACAACTCCAGTGCTCACTTGGTTCTGGCGACAATCTCCCGACCCCTTCACCCTTCAGACCTGGAGGCCCTAAGGCCTTGCTGTTGCTAACTCCATGGCATCTCACCTTCCCTCAGCTAAGTGCAGCTGTCCTCTGGTATGCATGGGGGATTGCAACCAGGATCCCACACAGATAACAAGGTCCACCAATGCTCAAGTCCCATACGTTAAACCATCTTAAGATTACTTTTTTTTTTAAACAGAGAGAGAGAGAGAGAGAGAGAGAGAGAGAGAATTTTTTAATATTTATTTTTTAGTTTCCGGCGGACACAACATCTTTGTTGGTATATGGTGCTGAGGATCGAACCTGGGCTGCACGCGTGCCAGGCGAGCGCGCTACCGCTTGAGCCACATCCCCAGCCCTTAAGATTACTTATAAAGGAGATGGGGATACAGTTCAGTTGGTAGAGTGCTTGCCTTGCATGGCACAGGGCCCTGGGTTCAATCCCTAGCACCACAAAAAAAAAAAAAAAATTACTTATAAAGCCAGGCATGGTGGTACACACCTATAATTCCAGTGCCTTGGGAGGCTGAGGCAAGAGGATCACAAGTCTGAGACCAATCTCAACAAGTTAGAGAGGCCCTGTCCCCAAATGAAAAATAAAAAGAAGTGGGGATGTAGCTCAGTGATAAAATACACTTAGTATTTCAATCCCCAGTAAACCCTCCCCCCCAAAAAAAGATTACTTATAATACCTCATTTTTTAAAATATTTTTTTTAGTTGTAGATGGACACACAATATCTTTATTTATTTTTATGTGGTGCTGAGGATTGAAGCTAGTGCCTCACACATGCGAGGCAAACTTTCTCCCACTGAGCTACAGCCCCAGCCCCAATACCTCATTTTTATACTGTTTTGTCTAGGTAATGCTGACAAGAAAAAGGTCTGTACATGTTCAGTACAGAGACGATTTATTACTGGGTTGAATCTGCACATGCCGAACCCAAGGATATAGCAGGTCGACTATAGTTCATTTATTAAACTGTCTTCAAGAACCCCTTTCAGGAACTAGGAATGTGGCTCAGTGGTAAAACACTTGCCTAGCATGCTTATGGGCCTGGGTTTGATCCCCAGCATGGAAGGAAGAAGGGAAGAAAGAATCCTTTTAGCACTGCTGTATGCCTGTAATCTCAGAAGGCTGAGACAGGAGGATCTCAAGTTGGAGGCCTAAGCAACTTAACAAGACCCTGTCTCAAAATAAAAATAAAAAAAAAAAAGACAAGAAAAAAGTTGGAGGTGTAGCTCCGTGGTAGAGCTCCCCCAGGTTCAATCCCCAGTACAAAGGTGGGGTGAGAGGGAACCCTTCAGTTTCCTCCCATTTCCTACCTAGGGCCTCATACATACCAGGCGAATAAGTACTCTATCATGAAGCTACCTTCCCAGCTTTTAGAGGCATTTCCAGCTCCAAGAGTCTAGCTCAGATTTTATTTTTTTTTCTTTTTCATACCAGTGATTGAACCCAGAGGCACTCCATTGAGTCACATCCTCAGCCCATTTTTATTTTTTATTTTGAGACAGGGTCTTGCTAAGATGCATAAGATCTCCCTAAGTTGCTGAGGCTGGCTTTGAACTTTCGATCCTTCTCCCTCAGCCTCTCGAGCTGCTAGGATTACAAGAGTATGCTACAGTACCCAGCTCGGCTCAGATTTTTAAGAAGAGCCAGGACAAATCTACACAGGGACTCATGATATTTCGGTACTGGACAGATCTTAAATACCATCAAGTTGGTCAGCCAGCCTTATTTACAGAGGACTAAATGAATCCCTGAGAGAAGGTATGGTTCAGGTAAAGTTAGACAAACCCCTAAGTTTCCTGACTCTCAACCTGGCTATACCTCCATATCAGTCAGCTCTCCATCTCTACAATAAAATACCTGAGGTAATTAACTTATAAAGAGAAAAGATTGATTTTTAGCAACTGTTTTGGAATTTCCAGTACAAGATTAAGTGGACCCATGGGTTGGGCTTTTGGAGGGTCTAGTGGATGACAATGTAGTGCACTGGCAGAACAAACTGGTTATCTCCTAGCTAGGAAGAAAAAGAGAAAGACGGTGGGGCTGGGGCCCTACTGTGCCCTTCATGAGTACACCCTCCAATGACCTAAGGACCTCCCTCCCACAAGTCACCTCCTCCTAAAGGTCTATAGCACCTTCCAGTAGCACCACCCTGGAAACCAAGTCTTTAATACATGAACTTCTGGGGGGTCATTCAACATGCAGACTAAAGCAGCTTCCATATGCATTAGGCCTGGGAAGAAAATGTGTTTATTTTCCAAATCCACAGAATGACCACTTCCCATACCTTTCAGATACAAATGACAGCAATGAGTCGGTGGGTAGCAAGGGACCAGGGTGGGACAGCGGGAGAGCACCATCTGAGGTCCTTCCCGGGATAACTCACAAGGCAAGAAGATGGGGGAGACAGGAACCATGTCCTTATCTTTTAGGGACTGTTGGGACAGAGGGAACAAATGTGGTCAGTGTGACCCAAAACAGAGCAAGGGATCCTGGGAACAGCTATAAGGAGGCAGCTCTCAGAACTTTCCAGCAGAGTGATTGATGGGCACTCATCCCTATGGGCACAGCAGGGGCTGCTTGCTTACAAGTCATCAATTTCTGGAAAGGGAATTTCTGTCAGGTTGGGAGGAAGAACTAGGAGTGTCTGAGTTTAATTCCTTAATCCTCAAAATACCAGAGTCTTAAGGTTGAGAAAAATCACATTTTTCTGGTTCATCTCCAGAGGAGGTCCAAAGCATCTCCCCCACATTCCTTGGTAGCCCAAGATGTGTCAGAGCCTCCTCCCTGGGCCCGCATACGTCCAGGCCCCCATAGCATCCAGGCCCTGAGTTCTCAGTACTCATCCTCTAGGTCCCTACCCTCCTCAACCCCCCTAGGGGCCTCCCACAGCCTCCCAACGGCTCTTCCCTTCCCACTGCACATCCCCCATCCATTCTCTACCCAGAAGCCAGGGTCACTTGTCATGAGGTAATTATCATATTGCTGTCTGCTCAGCACTGAGCATCAAGTCCCACGGCTCACGGGCCCTGTGGACTGCCTTTGCCCACCTCTCTCATTGCTGTCCTACAGAATCCCCCCACTTAGCCACTCTGGCCTTCTTTCTAAGACGAAGCTCAGTTCTGCCTCAGGGATTTTGCGATTGCTATTCCTTCTGATTGGAATGTTCTTCCTCCAGATCTTAGCATGTGTGGTGGATGCTGTTGTGTGCCATCCAAATCCCCCTGGGGCTGAGGGACTTGCTCATCCCCCAGTGCCTGAGAGCGTTGGCAGCGACAGGTATCTGTTGAGACTGTAGAAGTGAGTGTCCTCAGTTTGCCTAAAGTCTTCCCCATCCTGTGGCAACCACATCCAGTGGCTAGTCAGTGAGGTAGAAAGCCCTGGCCCTGTTGCCTTGTGCTGGGACAATTCAGAGAGGTGATCCTTGCTCCAGAGTTCCTTAGGAGTCTGCTGAGGCCTTTGCTGTGACCGTAGTATAACCGACTCTTCTCTTGACCCACAGAGCCTAGCCTTAAGAGTGCTCCCCAATAAACTTCTTGCACGCAGATCTGACTGGAACCAGCCTGGCGGTGTCTCCCCAACTATTGAGTCTCAGCTCTGATGTTATCCTCCCTGCTTCTGTGTGCCTCCTCACTCTGTCACTCTGCCCAATTTTGAAACTACTTTTTTGTGTTGTTTGTTTGTTCATCTTTTTTGTGTGTGTGTGATGCTGGGGATTGAACCCAGGGCTTTGTGCATAGGAGGCTAAGCACTGTTCGTTCATCTTATTCATCTGTTGTCTCTTTCCCTCACTGAAACCTAAGTTCTCTAAGAGCTGCTGCCTTGTCTTCCTCTGTGTCCCTAGTGCTGATGACGGCACCTGGTGCGTAGCTGATGTTCACGAAATATGTGTGGACCGAACAGATGCATGTGGAGGGGTGAGCAGGTGAAGGAGTGAATGACTGTGAGTGACACTCGCCTTTCCAGCCCCGCCCCCAGCCCCTGAGCTAGGCGTTGGCCCCTCCCCCATGTGACCCCGGCTGAGCTGGGGCCTCCTGGGAGGATGGAGCCTGCAGCCTTCTTGGCTGCTTGCCCTGTATTGATCAAAGCTGGGAGGCCTGCTGGCTGAGGTCTGTCCCAGCCCGTGGGGGCAGGGAGTGGAGAGGGATTCTGGCTGAGATTTGTCCAGGGCTTGCCCGGGGCAGAGTAATGCTGCTAAAGATCCATCTGCTCCAGGAGCTGACAACACCCCTTCTCTGAACCTCCCAGGGGAGGCCAGACTAGTCTCAGGAGGGTGGCTGGCCAGGAGGCTGCAGGGGACAGAGGCAGGGCTTCCCAGGGGCCTGGGTAGCAAGGAGCCCTGGCCTCCTGCAAAGCCATGCAGTGACCACACTGTGGTCTGTGGAGGTCTACTGCGCCCCCTCCTTAGGTGTGAGGGTGTTGGTGGTCTCTATCAAGCCTGTGGAGCAGCTCTCCACGCAGACCATTGTGCAAGACCCGGGGGTGCTGCCATGGTGAGATGAGCTCTGCTAGAATCACATTTAGCAGCTCATTCTTGTGTTCCTGGGACATAGAAAAGGGAATGCTGAGCCGAGGTGCTGTGGAAGATGCCCAAAGATGATCCCTAGTCCTGACCCAAGAATGAATAGTAGGTATCATTCCTATGTGGACCTAAGAAACCCTCCAGAGGAGAAAAGTGACTTGCCCCGTCACACAGCTATTAGCAGTTAAACTTCCCTGTGGATGGACTCAAAAGTACACAGTTTCTGAGCATCTCTTCTGGACAGGGCCAGGTGATGGGTGCCAGAGATGATGTGGGGAGCAGGGAAACCCAGGCATGGGGCACAGAACGAGCAAAAGTGTGGAGGCTAGCTGAGCGAAGGTAACAGCCCCTTCCAGATCTCTAGACTTCAGGCTTTGTACCCTTGAATCACTAACCACACGGCTGCCGCAGAAGGTCCTCTGAAACAGGACTCTGGTCTTGCCATCCTGCTGCTCACAGCCCATCAGGGTCTCCCCGACATGTCCTGTCACACTAGAACCTAAATACTATAGGTCACTTCAGGTCTCCTGTGTCCTCCCATCCTCCTTTTACAGACAGGGAAACTGAGGCCCAGAGATAACACAGCAAGTCAGAGCCACCCAAGAACTAAAATAATGGCCCAACACACACCCTATGCCTGTCCCTACTGCTAAACTGGCATTTAAAGGACTGAGGGAAATCTGGGCACGCTCAGCTCTGGCCGGAGACTCAGAAGATCAAATGAGGAGTGCATACTGGCTGCACGCAACTCCTAACTCTGGACAATAAACTGGGTCCAAGTATCATGCCCATTTGACAGATGAAGAAACTGAACCCAAGAGCAGAATGAAGAAGGTTCAGGGTCACATGGTAGATTCATTTGTTCCTCTTTCTTCCTTCCTTCCTTCCTTTTTTTTTCTTTTCTGCTTTTGGTGCTGGGGATCGCACCCAGGGCCTTATGCATGCAAGGCAAGCACTTTACCAACTGAGCTATACCCCCAGCCCCTCATTTGTTCCTTTTTCATATGTACACTGTGCATTTGCTCTGTGGCAGACCTGGGGATGTGGCGCTGGGGTAAGGGACACCTCAGGGGACTGTATACCAGCACAGGAAGCCCAGAAGCTGGCAATTCACCACGGGGGTGGGGTGGGAGAGGTATTTCAGGGGAGTTG
>NW_026000082.1:11516048-11531592 GCF_001458135.2 Marmota marmota marmota | reverse complement strand
GCGATGGGGGCTGCAGAGGGGGGAGGGGAGGGGGTGCTGCAGGCTGTCTGGGGTGTGGGCTGCTATTCACCAGGGCCCTTTGTGGGATGCAGCTCCAGGCTGGGGGCTCCCGCAATTGCTTCCAGCTGGGCTGTCAGCCAGACAGAGGGGGAGTTGGGGGTAGGTGAAGGAGGTGGCAAAAGAGGACCACAGGGGCATAAAGGGTCCCTTCCAACCCAGGGTCCCCTCTGCCTCCCTGAGTGGCTGTCCTTGCTGGTCTATCAGGACGGGCAGCATCCTTGAACATAAATGTATCTATAAACCGAGAATCCATCCGGTCTGGCCTGCCGGTTCTGAGCTTCATGGCCTTTATGCACTTAATCTTTCATTTCCTCTCCCTGCTTCATCTCCCTGCTCACTTCCCCTCTTTCCCGGGAGGAATTGCTGGCTCCACCTCAGGTCCCCTCTCTCCCCCTCCCCCCAGCCCCTTTGTCAGAAGGTACCTGCATGTACAGCTGTCCCAGCTTCCGTGGTCTCTGCCTGGGCCCCATTATTCCTTCCAGGCATAGCAAGGGTAGAGAATAAATGCCTGGCATGAAGTCCTCAGGCTCCTCAGCACCCACAGTATGACTTTTTTTTTTTGGTACCAGGGATTGAACCCAGGGGCACTTAGCCACTGAGCCACATCCCCAGCCCTTTTTTTTTTTTCATTTTGAGACAAGATCTCACTAGGTTTCTTACAGCCTCTCTAAGTTGCTAAGGCTGGCATCAAACCTGCGATCCTCCTGTCTCTGCCTCCTGAGGCACTGGGATTAAAGGTGGGTGCCACCATGCCAGGCTCCATGGATGGCTCTTGAGTCAGGCAGCCTCCTTTCTCTCTCTTCTCTCTCCTCTCTCCAGGTATAACCTGGGCAACAGCCCAGTAGAGCTTCAGCAAGGTGCTCCCCTGCTATCTGGGACAGCTGTCCTGGGCCAGAGCATCAAGGCCCATTTAGTGCTGGCACAAAGGTGACCATCTTTCTCCAATGGGCTCAGACATCACTTTCCAGATCCCCTTCTCAGAGCAGGGTGGGGCCTGTTTTCTGACTGTAGCCTTATTTTCTGCAAAAAGAGGACAACATTTGGTCTTGTTTGTCACGGTGTGTTGCTAGATAGGCAGAGTAGAAGCTTCGTGGGTTATACAATACTGCATTTTTTGAGGGGAGGGAGGGCTATTCTCCTCCACCATCTTGAGGCAGGTCCTATTTTAATGGAAATATGATTTTTACCTTAAGTAACTCTGTGTGCTCTCCTGATGGACTTCCTGGTACTAGATCCTGGAACTGTGGCTTGTCTCTGGTATCCCACACCAGGTCAGGGTCTGGCTCAGAAAATCTCTCTTGTGAGATGCTCTAGTTCTTCCCCTTCACTTTACACAAAGGACATCAGTCCTAAAGAGGGAAAGGAACTCACAAAGGGTCACAGAGAATCAGGGCAGAGTTGGACTAGTTCCATTAAGATATATTGAGAGTAAAGTATGGTGGTGCATACCTGTGATCCTAGAAACTTTGGAAGTTAAGGCAGAAGGGTTGCAAGTTCAAGGCCAGGGTCAAAAGTTGACCAGGGTCAGCAACTTAGGGAGACCATTTCTCAAAATAAAAAATAAAAAATGGTTGACAATGTAGCTTAGTGGAAAAGTGCCCCTGGGTTCAATCCCCAGTACTGCAAAGTATAATAATAATAATAATAATAATAATAATAATAATAATTTTAAAAATTAAATTAAAAAATAAATAATAAAATATGTCAGAGCTAGATGTGATGACCCACACTTGTAATAACAGCCACTCAGGAGGCTGAAGCAGGAGAATCACAAGTTTGAGGCCAGCTTAGGCAATTTAGGGTAACCCTGTCTCAAAAACACAAAGAGCTGGGGATGTAGCTCAGTGGTACAGTGCCCCTAGGTTTAAGCCCCAGTACTGCAAAAATTAAATTTTAAAATTAAAAAAAAAATTCTATTTATCATATATCCTGACAAAGCAGTAATTGGGATGGGAGCCAGGGGAATGGGTATTAACTCCAGCTTAGCCCACAGTCCACTCTCAGACAAAGTCACATGACTGCAATCCCCTCAGACTCCTTTCTTGTCTCCCCTGCCCACCTCCACCCCATCCCCATTGGATTTCCTTCCTGCTGATTCTGATCTTGGAAGAGGGGATCTTCTCTGAAAGAAGGCTCTGCTCCTTTAAGGTCCCTCCCTCTTTCTTGTGCAAAGTCTCTCTGGAGAGCTGGGCCAGGACTGGGGGGAAGGTGGCAGGTCCCAGCTGCAGGGCTTGGTGGGTACTAGACTCAGAATGAGTCTGCACAGGACAAAGAATGTCAAAATGCCCCTTTTGTTCTGGGAGTGGGAAAATTGGACTGGGGTGGGGATGGGAGATCTGGGCCAGGGTGGGAAGGAATGGAGCAGGATGGAGCTGCCTGAACCAGGATGTGTGTGTGTGTGTGTGTGTGTGTGTGGTCTGCCCTCTCCCAGGCCTGAGAGTGCTTCTGGTCTCCTGGGGCTGGGGTGGAGGTGGAGTCATTTGTCTGGTCCAGGTGGGAACTTTGCAGGCCTGGGTCCCAGGGCTCTGGCAGTCAGTCACGCCTTCCCACGCGGTTTCTTTCCACCCCTCACTCACTATCTGTGGAACACACAGCTGTACTCTCCTCTCCCAGCCCTCAGAAATGAGGACGGCTTATCACCCTCATTTCACAGAGAGGACAAGTGACATTTGGAGAGGGGAATGGGAAGAGCAGAAGGAGAATTTGCAATCAAACCCAGATCTAAGCTCAGGCACTTATCACCTTGTCCTGTAAGCCAAGGTCACCCCATGCCAGATTTCACCTGGACAGATCCTCAAAAGTTGTCTAGCCTCAAGCCACCTGAATATCTGGGATAGGCTCTGGTCAGCCCAGCTTTCTTGCCTGCTCTGAATGGCCAAATGGACTCACTGCCTTAGGACAAGGTAGACTCTTGTCCTCAGCTCAGTTTAAGCTCCTAGATTTGCTTTGGAGCCCTGGAGTAATGAGGAGAAGCAGGAGGGCTGGCTCCCTATTAATTGTGTGACTTTGTTCAGAAGGTCCACCCTCTTGGAGACTGCTTCCTCCTCTGTAAGACAGGTTCCACCTTGCAGGGAGCTGGGGAGACTGGATGAGATAATGGAGGCAAAGGAGTGGCCAGTACCAGGGGTTCAGTGAAGGCAAATTCCCTCCCCCTTCCTCCTCCCTTCCTCCCAACCTCTGCTCTTCCTGGAGGTCAGGCAGGCCTGATGCCTGTGCTGGCAGGAAGCTAGTTCAGTCAGGCCCTGCGAGACAGGCAAAGGGGAACAGGAGGAAGGAGGAGGAGCAGAGGGGAGAGAGTTTGTCTTAAGATTCCTGTTCAGAGGCAAGAATCCACTCTTGGGAGCTCATGGCCCTAGAGTTGCACATTCAGGCTAACCTTCCAGTCCTGGTAGGGAGTATCCCCCTCACCCCAAACTGTCCAAGGGAGTGGACTAAACAGACTTGGAAAGACCTTGTGGGGGCACTGGGAGAACAGCTGCAGAGGGCCTGCCTACACTCCCCCTCCTCAGTGGGCAGCCCCTGGATGAAGGTGATGGGGATGGGGTGGGGAAGAGCCCATCTTGAAGCTAGTGAGCACTTTCCTTCCTGTCTCTTAAGCTGCACATTTATTTGGTGCAGCCTGAGATGACTGGAGGGTCTAAGACTGGACAAAGTCCCCACCTCAGGGTTTCTCTGGACACAAATCTCCAGAGTCTGATCCACCTGGCCCCATATGTTCCCTGCCTTCTACTGAGGCTGAAAAATGAAAACCCTTCAAATGAGGGGGTGGTTTGCTAGGCTGCCTCTCTGACTATAAGGACCTTATAGTCCTTGCTTAGGACCTTGTAGTCAGATGGATGGCCATCTTAAGTGACAGCTGCCATTTTAAGAAAAAAAGTTTGGCTTTCCTGCCCAAGGGCATTTCTGAGAAAGGCTCACCACTCCCTCACAGCAACCCAACCCTTAAATACCCACATTAGGACCTGTCTAGCTCTGATTCCTGAGCCTCCCCTATAAAAGTCCCAGAACCCAAGCCTGTTTTGCCTCTCTCTCCGATATAGAGAAATGGCCTTTATTTGTCAGCTCTGACAAACTTTTTTTTTTTTTAATATATATCTTTATTTTATTTTTATGTGGTGCTGAGGATCGAACCAAGTACCTCATGCAGGCTAGGCGAGCGCTTTACCTCTGAGCCACAACCCCAGTCCTCTGACAAACTCTGGTGTGTATCTCTGCCTGGTCTCCATCTTTCATTTGTCACTTACCCATCTCTCATTCCCCACTTTCCCTTCATTTTGGTGCTAAAACCCAGAATCGGGTTCTCCAATGTGGCTGCTCTTCTCTTCGAGGGTCACTGAGTGTCCTCGAGTGTCCCCAGACCCAGATCTGGATTCCATCGTGGGACCAGGCCCTCCCTTCTGCCGAACACCCTCTCTGCACCCACCACCAATCATTTTAGATAAGATTCCCGTCTCTGGTCGACCTAAACGACCTACGGGTCCCAGGAAGTGACTCAGGAAGTGACCGTTGATTGTCCAGCACTCTCAGGATTACAGCTATGGCTGATCCCTACCGATGACCGTGTCTATAGGTGGTCTTTTATTTGGGTCCTGGGTTTTGAGAAAAACCGCTGAGGGTGATTGGGAGTTGTTCCTGATGAGACCTCCCAGCCTTGGGTTAATCTCTATGGACTCCTGCCCTGATGCTTACCCAGCAGTGGTGATGACCCGCTGAGTGTAACTGTCCTCTCAACTAAGTGATACTAGAGACTGGGGGACACCTCACCTCTGTACTCACCTCCTACATCTCACCATGGACGGGCTCTTCATCCATTCCCTCCCATAGTCCCCTAAGCTGTCTCCTGGCTAACCTAGGGTCTCTCTCTCTCTCTCTCTCACCCCGGACAAAACACCCCAAAACTTATCCGCTTGTGCAATCAGATCTGGCCTCAATATCCTTTGGATAACCTCTCAATGGCCGCTTACTGGCACTCTAGATCTCAATATTATCAGGGATTTTTTTTTTTTAACTGTCTTTTTTTTTTTTTTTTTTTGGACCTTTATTTGTTTATATGCGGTGCTGAGAATTC
This sequence comes from Marmota marmota marmota, assembly GCF_001458135.2. Lineage (NCBI taxonomy): Eukaryota > Metazoa > Chordata > Mammalia > Rodentia > Sciuridae > Marmota > Marmota marmota. Next base: position 11,526,464 of record NW_026000082.1, on the reverse strand, counting down.
CCAAACCCAGTACCTCACACATGCTAGGCAGGTGCTCTACCACTGAGCTACAACCCCAGCCCCATCAGGGATCTTTTCTACTATTGTGAACATTCGGGAAAATGGAAAGAGATATCATAGGGCTGGGGATACGGCTCAAGCGGTAGCGCGCTCGCCTGGCATGCGTGCGGCCTGGGTTCGATCCTCAGCACCACATACCAACAAAGATGTTGTGTCCGCTGAGAACTAACTAACTAAATAAATAAATAAAAGAAAAAAAAAAGAGAGATATCATACATTCAGGCCTTTTCCTCTCTATATTCTAAGCCCTCTCTCTGCAACTCTTGCTCTCCCGCACAAGTCCTCTTAGCTCTCATCTCCCCTACACATGCTTCCAAAGGGACAGAAAATCCTACCCAGGACTCTTTCTCCTTCAACCCAGCGGATGAACCCCCACCATACCACAATTCTCTTTCTAAGACTGTCCCTGCAACAACTGTCCCCTGAGCTCCCCCTTCCTTCTCTCCTCCTGCCACATGCTTACAGGCTGCCGGTGCCCAAACCGCATCTCTGTGTCCTCTACATGAGGTGGCTGGGGTAGATGGTGTAATCCGGGTTCATGTGCCTTTCTCTTTGTCAGAACTTTCACAGAAAAGCAGCTTGGGTCCTATACTTCAAGTCCCACCACATATATCAAAGAGTTTCAATATCTGATTCAACCTCCCCCTGCCCATTCGATTGGCACTTAAAGCAGTCCCTGATCAAGACCCCAATTGGGATTATAATTCACCTGGAGGAGTAACTAGAAGAAACTAATTCATTACTTGCCTCATGGCAGAACTTAGAAAGGCAGCCCATAAGACCATCAATTATGAAAAGCTCCAAGACATCTTCCAAGATAAGAATGAAAACCCTTCAACATTTTTTAGACCGCCTGACCAAGGCTTTATTACAATATACTAATCTGGACCCTGAGACTCCAGATGGGAGACAACTACTAATGACCTACTTTTTCTCCCAGAGTTTCCCTGATATTAAGGCCAAACTAAGGTGCCTCAAGAGGGGGCCCCTAATACCCTAAGCTGAGGTTCTGGAAGTGGCCTTTAGGATGTATAACGGGAGAGAGAAGAAGGCCCAGAAGCAGAGATATCAGATGCTCCCTCAAGCCATCTGTCTGGCCTTAGCATCTGTCCTTGGTTCCGCTGGCTCGCAGAAGGGTCCCTCAGGACTGTCTGGACCCTGTTTTAAATGTGGTCAGATGGGTCACTGGGCTCGTACATGTCCCAAGCCTCACAGCCTCCGGGGGCCCTTGTCCTAAATGCCATCAGGAGGGACACTGGGCCATAGACTGTCCCTGAGCTCATAGAAGCCCCCAGCCATCCAGCCCTACTGGTTCCCCTTTCCAACTCTTAGGACTGGCTGCAGAGGACTGACGAGGCCCAGGTCCTCATCCACTACATCACTCCGCAGGAACCCAGGGTAACTCTGTGTATTTCAGGTAGGCCTGTCTCCCTCCTCCTAGACACCTGGCTACATATTCAGTCCTCAAGGACTTCTGGGGGCCTACTACTCGTTCTATGACCTCTATTGTAGAGGGTAAACCTTACCAATCCTCAGAGACACCTAGATTTGTTTGTGCTTTGGGCTCTCTAATTTTACCCACTCCTTTTTGGTCATTCCACAGTGCTCTGTTCCCCTTATGGGAAGGGACATCCTCACAGAGTTAGGGGCTATGCTTTCCTTCTCCCCTCATATATGCTTCCATCCAGACTTGCCTGCCTCTCCCCTGATCCTCACCCTTACCTTAGGGCCATCCCCTATTCCTTCTGCCAGTGCCTTCCCATTACCCACTTCCGAGGTGGACCCTACTGTCTGGGATGTTTCAAGTCCTTCTATCACCTCACAACACACGAGCCCATTCACATCCATCTCAAAAACCCCCTCCATTTTCTGGCCCAATCACAATACCTGCTCTTCCGACAAAACTCTTAGGCTTAAAGCCCATCATTCAAGACATCTTGTGAAAGGGATTCCTTAGACTTACTAATTCCCCTTATAACACCCCCATCTTGGCAGCAAAAAAAGCCTAGTGGTTCCTACTGCTTTGTCCAAGATCTCCATTCCCTCAACTCTGTGGTCGTCCCAGTCCATCCCATAGTAACCAATCCTTACACACTTCTCTCCACCATTCCTTCCGGGATCTCTTACTTCTCAGTGCTAGACATGAAAGATGCCCTCTTCTGTCTTCCCCTGCATTCTCTCAAGACATTTTCACCTTCACATGGACAGACCCTGAGTCTTATAACTCCACTCAGCTGACATGGACAGTTATCCCCAAAGGGTTCCAAGACAGCCCTCATATCTTCGGATAGGCTTTGGCTAAGGACTTAGCGTCCATACATCTCACTCAGTCTGTGGTGCGGCAGTATGTTGATGACCTCCTTCTTTGCAGTCCCTCCTTTGAGGTCAGTCATCAGGACACCTGTAAACTTCTTAACTTCCTTTTTGCCCATGGCTATAAGGGTTTCTCCATCCAAGGTACAGCTTTCCTTGGCAATGGTAACATACCTAGGCCTCTCCTGACACAAAGCCATTACGGTTGATAGAAAGGGCCTTATTGCCCTCTACTAAGGAAGACATTCTCTTCTTTCTAGGTATGGCAGGATTCCTCAGAGCTTGGATTCCTAGCTGCTCTACATGGGCTAAGCCTCTATTTGATGCGGCCTGGGGCCCACTCTCTGAACCCCTATTGCACTCTCTTACAAAGCCCTTCACCAGGCTCCAGCAGGCCCTCCTCCAGGCCCCTGCTCTCTATCTCCCTGATCTCCCATGCCCATTTCACCTTTCCTTGGCTGAAAAGCAGGGATTTGCTCTAGGGGTCCTTGGACACATGCTGGGGCCAACCTTTGCCCTTGTGGCTTAGATGGAAGGGTCTTGACTCCACTATTTGGGGATGGGCCCCTTGCTTATCAACGGCCCCACCCTCTCATTAACAAGTCAAAGAAATTCACCTTTGGGGCCCTGCTCACCATCCTGGCTCCCCATCACCTAAAGGAACTCCTCACCCACGGGGGCTTACATTCTTTACCCCCCTGTCGCCTTTTCTCTCTACAGGTTTCACTGGTGGAAGATCCCAGCCTTACTTTCCACAGTGCTCACCTTTAAACCCTGCTACTCTCCTCCCTGGTCCTCAGGACTCTTCCTCCTCTTCTCCTCTTACCCATTCATGCATTGAAACTGGAGGAGTTTCTTTCACATCCCTCCCACGTACAGGAAGGCTCCTTGCTCCCGGCAACATACACATGGTTCACAGATGGCTCCTCCTTCCTTCGGGAGGGGGTTTGTGGGGCAGGGTGTGCTATGGTTTCTCTAACCCCAGTTGTGGAAGCAGCTCCCCTCCACAATAACACATCCAATCAGCAGCTGAGCTTGTTGTCCTCATCAGAACTTGTTCCCCTCTCTTTGCTCACTTTGGCAGGGGGAGCCTCCCTCAATGTCTAGACTGACTCTAAATACGCTTCCCACAGACTTCTCTCCCACCCTGCTATTTGGAAGGAACGGGATTCCTTACCACCGAGGAAACTTCAATTACTAATGCCCCCTTTATCTCTGGTCTCCTTCAGGCCTCCAGGCTTCCCACTGCCGTTGGAATCTCACATTGTAAATCCCATCAGAGGACACCTCCTTTGCCACACACAACAACAAGGCAGACTCTGAGGTGAGGGCTGCCCTGACAGCCTACTCCACCTGCAGTCCTCTGCCTTGCTAGTCCCCTGATGAACTCTTCCCCACCTGACACTCAACGGATGCTTACCTTCCTTCACAACCTCTTTCACCTTAACACCACATCTTTAAAACCATTTCTCACTTCCCACCTTAAACTCTCTCCAGAGGACTTACAATTTCTCTCTACCCTCTCTGCCTCCTGTGAAATTGGCCAAAAAAAAACCAATCCCACCTCCAATCTCTGCCCACCTGCCTTCCCTTTACACCAGGCAAGAGGACATCTCCCTTGCTGTGATTGGCAGCTGGATTTCACCCATATGCTCCGGTCAAGAGGTACCAATTTCTCCTGGTATTTGTCAACACCTTCTCAGGATGGGTCAAGGCTTTTCCTACCACCAATAAATGTGCCCCCATGGTGGCCAACATCCTCGATGAACATATTCTTCTCTGATTCGGCCTCCCCTCCTCGCTCCAGTCTGATAATGGTCCTGAATTTACTTCCCATGTTTCACGGTCTGTAGCTAAGGCACTCAACATCTTCTGGCATTTTCATATTCCCTACCATCCCCAGTTTCCTCTGGCAAGGTGGGATGTACCAACCGGACCCTGAAGAACATTCTCACTAAACTATCCCTTGAATTACATTTAGATTGGACTAAACTCCTTCCCTTGGCTCTTCTTAGGTTACGGGCACTTCCAAAGAAGCCACTCAACGTATCTCGCCTTTTGAGCTTCTATATGGACGGCCTATCTCCCTGCTCAGCTCAACACCCTCTGATTCTTCATTACCTCTTGCTCCTCATCTTTTCTGGCCCCTTCTTGCATACATTAGGAACCTTCTTTGGCAATACAGTAATGCTATTCTGACAAAGCCTAGTTCTGCTTCTTCCTCTTCTCCCACTCTGTCACCTGGTGACCTGGTACTTTTTAACCTCCCCAACAGGTCCCCCTCTTCCTCTCAACTCTCCACAAAATAGACTGGACCCTATGGGGTCATTCTTACCACTCTCTTGGTAGCTCGCCTTGAAGGCATCCCGTATTGGGTTCATAACTCCCATTTTAAATGGTTTTCTCTGCCCTTTTATACAGTGACATCCACAGGTGTGTTTCTCTAAGACCAGAACCCCCAATCTTCCTTTGGTCTCTGAAGACCATGAGGCCACTGCAGAACCACGAGTACCATCCTCCCCTTTTTCATTTTTGCCCTCCTCCCTCATTCTGCACACACCTCCCAGGGGTACCATTACCAGGAATTACCATTCCAATTTCTAGGAGACTTACAGCAACTTGCTCAAACCATACTAACCATACAATCCCAGCTTGATCCTTTAGCTGCTGTGGTTTTGCAGTATTGAAGGGACCTTGATCTTTTTACGGCTGAAAAAGGAGGACTTTGTCTGTACCTACAGGAGGAATGCTATTTTTATGTCAATCAATCTGGTATAGTAAAGGACAAGATAAAACAACTCCAACAGGACCTTGAACATCGGAAACAACAGCTCTCCTGTACTGAAGGATGGCAGCTAAGTAACCCCCTTCTCCAGTGGGCACTTCCCTTCCTGACCCCTCCCCTTGTCACAGGCCTTCTGTTAATGCTTGCCCCCTGTGTCATTAGATTGGTTCAAGACCAGATCCAAAAAATCTCTAACCAAACTATAAACCAGCCCTCACCAAAAATTGGGTTGCGGGGATAGCATTACACCATCACTCCACCTCTGTCATCATTCCAATGACATCTGTGCCCCTTCCTAGCAGGAAGCAGTTATAGAAGATAACTGTCCCTGTTCCTTAAGGGGCCCAATAAAAACAAAAAGGGGAGAAATATAAGGTCCTTGCTTAACATCTGGATGACCATCTTAAATGACAGCTGCCATTTTAAGGAAGAAGTTTTGCTTTCCCGCCCAAGGACATTTCTGAGAAAGGCTCACCACTCCCTCATCCCAACCCAACCCAATCCTTAACCAACCGAATTAGGACCTGCCCAGCTCTGACTCCTGAGCCTCCCCAACAAAAGTCTCAGAACTTAAGCCTGTTTTGCCTCCCTCTCCTACAGAGAGATAGCCTTGATTTTTCAGCTCTGACAAATAAACTTTTGTGTGTATCTCTCTGCCTGGTATCTATCTTTCATTTCTCGCTTACCATCTCTTGTTCCTCGCTTTCCCTTCACTGACCACATGGACCAATCCCTGAGTCAATTTTTAAAAAATAAATAAATAGGCTCCTTTAATATTTAGTCCCAGTGACCGAGGCTGGAGAATCATGAGTTCAAGGCCAACCTCAGCTTAGTAAAGCCCTAAGGAACTTAATGAGACTCTGTCTCAGAATAAAAAATAAAAAAGGGCTGGGGGGTAACTCAGTGGTTAAGTGTTCCAGGGTTCAATCCCCAGTACCAAAAAAAAAAAAAGAAAGAAAGAAAAGAAAAGAAAAAAAATAATGATAACAAATTGGTAGATAAATAAATTGAAGACCCCATTAAAAATATTGTCTGAGGGCTGGGGATGTGGCTCAAGCGGTAGCGTGATAGCCTGCCATGTGTGCGGCCCGGGTTCGATCCTCAGCACCACATACAAAACAAAGATGTGTCCACCGAAAACTAAAAAATAAATATTAAAATTCTCTCTCTTCAAAAAAAAAAAAAGGCTTTCAGTAAGACTTAAACTTAAAAAAAAAAAAATATTGTCTGAATGCTCCAGCCCAGCTTTAGCCTCCTACTACCTGAGCCCCCCAGGGCACTGAGAAATCTCTTGTTATTTGAGGGCCTCTATGCACTGCCCCCAGGCTCTCCCTCTTGTCATTTCAACCTTCCAAAGGCAGGTTTGGGATTCTCATTTCTACAGAACCTGGCAGAGGAGACCACCAGTCTGGTTGAGAAAGGGCTAGTCCTCAGGTCTAACAAGATGTACTTCGGTTCTTTTCTAGGTTCAGTCTTGCCCAGATGTCCAGGGTAAAATGGGCAGGTCTCAGCTGGAAAGGGGCTGTGTGAACCATTTGCGATGACCCTTTTTCATATGGACAGAGAAACTGAGGCCCAGAGAGGCAATGAGCTTATCTGGGATTCTATAGCAAGTTATTCTAAAGGCCATGCAAGGTCCTAGGGGGGTGAGGACCACAGAAAACAAAAAGATAAGATTCTGGACTCATGGAGTTCTTACTGAGAGGGTGACCAGCAGGATACTTAGGGGCTCTAATTAGGGAAATATGGTGAACTCTTCAAGAAACAGACTCTAACCCAGCCAAAGGCTGTTATGGAAGAATTGAAGGGTACAAAGAGATAGGCAGAGACCACCAGTGGGGAAAGAATGCTCCAGGCAATGGAGCTTTCTCCATCCTCTGCACCCCCAGGGAACCAATGGAGACCAGTGGCTTAGGGTTGCCAGGTAAAATACAAAATACAGTAAATTTAAATTTCAGCTAGGTGTACTGGCACACACCTATGATCCCAGCTCCCAGGGAGGCTGAGACAGGAGGGTCGCAAGTTCTTGGCCAGGGCTATCGCTCAGTGAGTGGATTCAAAATAAATAAATAAATAAATAAATAAATAAATAAATAAATAAATAAATTTAAGATGTATAATAACAAATATATTCTTAGCTTAACTATATCTATGGTAATATTTGGGATATACTCACATTAAGAATTACTCATGGTTTATCTGAATTTCAAATTTAACTGATATGAAATTTTATAAATTTAATTTAAAATTGGATTCTGGGGGCTGAGGATATAGCTCAGTTGGTAGAGTGCTTGCCTTGCATGCACAAGGTCCTGGGTTTGATCCCCAGCACCAAAAAACAAAACAAACAAACAAAATTGGATTCTCCCTCCCGCCAACTGGGTGATTCTTGGGTAAGTTACCTCTCTTTCCTGAGCTCCATGTCCTTACCTGTAATTGGGGGAATATTCTGCCAGCGGCAGGAAGAGGCTACCTGGGCGAAAAAGAGGAGCCAGAAGGCTGGGGATATAGCTCAGTTGATAGAGTCCTTGCCTTGCATGCACAAGGCCCTGGGTTCAATCCCCAGGACTACAAAAAAAAAAAAAAAAAAAAAAAAAAAANCCAGCCCCTGGCTTAAACTTTCGATCCTCCTCCTTCAGCCTCTTGAGTTGCTGGGATTACAGGCGTGCACCATGGTGCCAGGCTTGTTTCTTCAATTTTAAAGGAGAATAATAACAGTACCTCCCATGACAAGTGAGGGACTGGACACACACTGGTGTGATGGCTCATGAGGTGGTGAGTGGGAAGCCTCAAAATTCCACTCTCCCCAGGGTCAGCAGAGGCTAGCTATGGCTGGAGGCAAAGTTTGAAGTGACCTCATCTGGTCAGGGAGCAGACAGATGCACAAATGGCTGCAGCCTCCATAATACAGCTGCCGGGAAATGGTGACTGGGCAAAGGCCTTGCTGGGAAAGGCTGATGGGAAAAGAGGCAGGTGACCCATAGCCCTGAGCAGTTGGAGCCCTATTATGTAGGGTTCCCCTATTTTTCCTCCAGTCCTACCATTCCCTACAAGGTGTGTGCAGGGCAAGGGAATGTGTACACTTGGGGCCCGAGCACCATTCTAGATTACACTCCAGGTACCTGGCATCTGGAATTCCCTGCTCCAGGGCACTGAGCCCACTCCCAGGACAGGTGTGCGCCTAGGAGGTGGACAAGGGGAGCTGGAATGAGGGGCCATGGTCTACATATGCGTAAGCGACTGCAAGTGAGGGTGAAGGAGGTGGAAAAGAATAAGCTGGCAGGAGGGCTGCCTGTGATCTCTCGCCTCAGGCTGCAGTGTGGGGGTGGGCACCTGGTGGAGGGGCCATACTAACAAATCTATGGCAGTTGGAGGCCTTTGATCCAATGATGACCAGCTCACCTACACATCCCCAGACCAATCTCTGGAAGTTAACATTCCCTGCTCTTAAAGAAGATCCTGAAACAGGCACAAGAATGCCTTCCTTGTGCCAGACCCCAAGCTGAGAGCTTTGTGTTCAACATCCTGTTTCATTCTTAAAATGACCCTGCAAGGCAGGTAGCAGGGAGGAAACTGGGGCTTGGTGAAAAGACTTGCCTAAGACCCAGAGCTGGAGAACAACAGAGCCTGGCCAGGCACAGTGGTACACGCCTGTAATCCCAGCCACTTGAATGTCTGTGAAAGAGGATCACAAATTTGAGGGCATTCTGGAGAATTTAGCAAGACCTTATCTGATAATAATAATAATAATAATAATAATAATAATAAAATAACAATAACAATAATGAATTCGGGCTGGCCATGGTGACACTTGTCTGTAATCCAGCAGCTCAGGAGGCTGAAGCAGGAGGATCCAGAGTTCAAAGCCAGCCTCAGTGATTTAGTGAGGCGCTAAGCAACTTTAGTGAGATCATGTCTCTAAATGAAATTCAAAAAAGGACTGGAGATGTGGCTCAGTGGTTAGGTGCCCCTCAGTTCAATCCCTGGTACCAAAAAAAAAAAAGTAATAATAATAATAATGATGATGATGGGTTGGGGATATAGGTCATTGGCAGAGTATCCCTGGATTCAATTCTCAATAACACACACACACTCACACACCACACATGAGACTGGGACAAATCAGCATAACAGACTAGCTCCTTGTATTCCTCTTCCCCCCTCTCATCCCCAAACAACTTTGTAAGCCCCCAAAAAGCTCAGAAAGAAATCAGAGTACAGATAGAGTTTGTCAGAACTCCAAAATTCCTTTTGGACAGATCCCACTTGGACCCAAGAGAAAAGGTGCTAAGAATTAAATCATGAAGGACAATCTGTCCTCTTCTCTGTGGAAGGGGTGGTGGCCTGGTGAAGGCACTCCACAGCCTGCTGATTCTGGGCAGCTCTCAGGTCCCGACAGGGCTTGTCTATCACCATGTCCACTCCATAGGCACAACTCTGCTACATTTACTTCTTACCAGCCCTTGATTCTATTCACACCTTCCATGGACTTTGCTTCTCCTCTTATTCAGGTCTTATCATGTTTCAGAAAGACCACTGGCCCCTCCAAGCCATTCCACCCAGGGCAGTCAGAGTGACCTCCAGGAAAACAAGAGGCATGTGACACCTCTATTCAAAACCCATTAGTAGTGAGTATCCTAGAGGCCTCCCACTGCAAGCCAAGGTCTTCTACACTCTCCTGGAACCCTCCCGCTACGGCCCCATCCTATTTTTCACCTCCATGTCCTTGCCCATACTGACCCCTCTCCCTCCTAGGCTTCTGACCTTTGCTACCTGGGAGTCCAACAGGAATAACCTCCTCTAGGAAGCCTCCCCCTGCCGCCCCCAGTCTGGGCCAGGACCCCTCCCCTCTCCCTCTCCTGCGGTGCGTGCTTGTGGCCTGCAGAAAGATGTTTACTGAGTGCTACTTCCACACACTTTTCTTTATTGACCCATTTACTCCTCAGGACCATTCTAGGAGGCAGGTTCTAATCGTCTCCATTTTTCAGATGGGTAATAGTTAACTCAGAATGCCGTCTCAGGCCTGGAACCCAGGCTAGCTGTATCCAGAAAACTGGCCACAAATTCTGAAATGCTGCCACCTGGACAGTTAGGGGGGGTCTCTCTCCGCCTCAGCCATTAGAGAGAATTTGAGACCCCCGAGGGCAGGGTGGCTTCTGAACCATCTCGTGCTCCCAGCCGCCAGCCATCTCCATGGCACCGGGAGGTGCCCAGCGCCTGAGCTGCCAGCGCTGGTCTCTGGCCGCTGCGGGGCTGCG
>NW_026000082.1:11512555-11516026 GCF_001458135.2 Marmota marmota marmota | reverse complement strand
CGGCGCTGGCGCGGAGATGGGGCTGGGACCAGGACCAGACCCGGCTTCTCGAGCATCTTGAGCAACTTAGCACTTCCACCTTCCTTTCCAGCCTCAGTTTCTCCAACGTGAATGGAGGGGCCAGCCTAGGAGGTTTCCATGGACGCTTCCAGAGCACGCTACTTTTTCTAATTCTGGGATGGCCTGGAGGATGGAAGGCTAGGGAATTTCTCATCGTAGATGAGAGGCGTTTTCTCACCCTCCTAGACCTAGAACCTGGGAATGTGTGCTGGAAAAGCTAAGTCTCCACACCCAAATTCTCCATCGCACAGAGAGGGCAGAAGTAACCCAGAGAGGGTGAAGGACCTGTCCACAGTCATACAGAAGAGGATGGGAAAGCAGGCCTGAGCCTCCCAGTGTCCCTCACCTCCGGCCCTGGAGCCAGCACCAGAGTGAGGATCCAGGAGGCTGGGAAAGGAAACAAAACACCCAGGTTCTCTGTTCTGCAGCTCCAGTGGCTAAAATCGACAGGTAGACCTGCCTGAGCGAGGTCGCAAAACCTAGGCAAGGGTTTCCTGCCTGCAATAGAGACTCTCACGGCTGTCTTGCCACCACGTGCCCTACAAGGTCTCCTGTGGTGCCTCCTATGCAGCTCTGTGCCTTGTCAGCCTTGTAAAGAGGTGTGGAGGTTGGAGGCTCACCGTGCAGCCCTAGTCAGTGAAGAGCTAGAGCGCCCTCCTCCTTGCTGTCTTGTCCCTGTCAGGCCCTCGTTCTAGAGGGAGACTACCCTTTCTCAGCAATAAAGCTGCTTTCTTCTTCCTCCTGGAGGACCCATTCCTGAGCTCTCAAAAGCCTGTGGTGGGGCTGAGATGTAGCTCAGTGGCAAAGCATCTGCATTGCATTCACAAAGCCCTGGGTTCGACGCCCCCCCAATTAAAAAAAAAAAAAAGCCCTGTGGTGGAGGGCTGGTTCTGAGAGTAGTGGGCTTGCTTTTTTTGCCCCTCAGGCTGGAGTCACTGGGGACACCCCACCCTGGTGCAGCTGATGGTAGTGGGGAAGCTGCAGTTCTAGCTAGAGATGGAGGTAGAGGTAGAGGGGTGCAGGAGGAGGCAGGGTCTGCGCCTTTAAGGTACAGCTTGCTGCTTGAGCGCCACACACACACACTCACACACACACACACACACACACACACCAGACTCTCCTGCACACAGTCACGCAGTCACACAGCCACACAGCCACACACATACACTCCCAACCTCTGTTCTGTCTCCCCCTCCCTCTCTCCACACACATACTCCCAGGCTCTGTTCTTTCCCTCCCTCTCCCTCTCCCTCTGCACAGACATCCATACTCAGCCCCACACACAGAGGCACCCCTCCCTCCCTCTCCCTCTCTCCCCAAGGTCTAGTTTTGAACCATAAGAGCAAGGGGAGGAATGGCAGGGGCAAGGAGCTCTGACCTAGAAAATGGCCCTGCCTCCTTCTACCCATCCTGGGCCCAGGAAAGGGGGCTTCTTTTTCAGTTTGGCATCTCTGCCTGGGTCAAGGCTGCAGGAAAGAATGAGTCCTACGCAGAAGGCAGGTCAGGCTCTTGGACAGGGAGGGAAGAGGGCTGCTTGGCCAGGTGCCCAGCCTGTTGGACACAAACCCAAGAATCAGAGGGGAGCCTTCCCCACCCACAGCAAGGTGGGGCTCACTTTCAGCACAAAGGAAGCAGGCTTAGGGAAAAAAGGAACTGTAATTGGGCAGCTTAGCCATATAAGGATGGAACAGTGACCTTTTGATTTATGATGAAGGGGCCCTTGACCCTTCTTAGGTTACTTTATACCTTTAAAGACTAGAATTTTTTTTTTTCTTTTGAGTGCTGGGGATTGAACCCAGGGCTGCCTGTGTGCTGGGCAAGGGCTCTACCACTGAGGTCCCCCCTAGCTCCCTTACTAGAATTCTTCCCAAAGCTCTGGGACAAGTCCTTCCTTATTTATCAAAATTTTTTTCTTCCTGAAGTTCCAAGTATAGACTGGGAGTGCTCTCTCTGGGGGACTTTTAGCCTCTTCATTGAAATTTCTTAAGTCTTGTGGCTTATTCAATGGGGGAACTCCTGTTTATACTTCAAAGCCCAACTCAAAAATGCCCTCATAACTATAGCCCTTTCCCTGCCTCACTCCTTTAGGTAGAATGAGTTCCTGTTTTCCATAGGCATCAAGGCTTCCTGCACTTTCTATAGTTGGAACATGTGTAATTAATAAGGAAGTGTGTACCTGACCTGTGCAAGTTGCTTTTCTCACATTATCTCATTTATTTATCACACCCTGTCCGCCTCTATGGAGGGAGTTGGGATCACCATTTAATACACAGGAAAAACCAGGTTCAGCTAAATCAACTCTGGTTGAATAGCTAAACAGGATTTGAACCCCAGCCACCTGGTGTCTACTCTCTGGGCCTTTCCGTTATCTCTCACAACTCTTCATAGGACCTTCCATCTCCTACAGGAAGGCGAGGCCCAAGAGATTTCCTGGAAGATCAGAGCTGATGTAGCCACAGTGAGCTCTGAAGTAGACCTTCTTCAATTCAGCCAAACTTCATTGAACACTTCCTTGTGCCAGCCCCTGTGCTGGGTGCTGGGATCTAGAAAATAGACACTGCCTCCCATCTGTGCAGGATGACAGAACACAGGAAGCCCGGGGCTGGGATGCTAGGAAGCAAGAACCCTGCAGGAAGCACTGACTCGGATTGGGCAGGGGGGTGAGAGATGGAGTTAGGACTCCCGGAAGTGGAAGTGTCAACTCAGGAGCTTGAAGGGCGAGTAGAATCTGCAAAGTAGACTGGGACTGACTGGAAGGCCCAGTCTTCTAGGGGGAACCCTGAAGAAACTTGAGAACCACACATAGGGTGGGAGGGTCCTCACCAGTCTTTGTCTTCATCAGCCCTACTCCCCAAATGGTTGCAAGGTCATTCTGCTTAGGGGCCTCCTGCCGGCTGCTCTGAACTGACTGGAATGTAAAATTTCCAGAGCTTCCTACCTAGGGTCTACCCCAGAATCAGAAGAATGAGGTTGGCAGGATTGGGGATGGTAGAGTGCTTGCCTAGCATGTGAGAAGCTTTGGGTTCCACTCCTAGCCAACCTCAGAGACTTAGGGAGGCGCTAAGCAACTCAGTGAAACCCTGTCTCTAAATAAAATACAGACACACAAAAAAGGGCTGGGGATGTGGCTCAGTGGTTGAGTACCCCTGAGTTCATTTTTTATTTTTTTAATATTTATTTTTTAGCTTCCAGCGGATACAACATCTTTGTTTGTATGTGGTGCTGAGAATCCAACCCGGGCTGCACGCATGCCAGGTGAGCGCGCTACCGCTTGAGCCACATCCCCAGCTCCAGTACCCCTGAGTTCAATCCTTGGAACCCCTACCCCCCAAAAGAAAAAAAAAACAAATTGCTGAGGGGAATTTCTGGGAAATAGTTTGATTTCACCATGAAATGCCCAGTGAAATGCTC
>NW_026000082.1:11503856-11511241 GCF_001458135.2 Marmota marmota marmota | reverse complement strand
TCCCCCCCCCCCCCGCCCCCCCGCCCATTCTAACTCTAAGTTGCTTAGGAATAACTGAAGATTTAGAGGGGGACCACACCCAGGATTTCCCCAAATCTAGTCATTTATAACTCCTCCATGATTTTTCCCCCCATAGTTGCTTACCTTATCTACTTAGTGTTTTTCTGTAAATTAATCCAGTTTTGCAAAAAATTATTTAACAAGAAAACTGTATCGGTACTCTAAATGGAAAACCAGTACAGCTTTCCAAAAAACAGAAGGTAAAGATAAAAATAGAGTTGGGGATGTCCTCAGTGGTAGAGCACTTGCCTAGCAAGTTCCATCCGCAGCACCAAAAAAGAAAAAAAAAAAGATAAAAATAAATTCAGGGAAAATGAACCAGTTCTACAGTCCTAGCTGATACCCTTGCTCGCCGGGAGGCCTTCCTCTTTGTGATAAAGGTAGATTCATAAGTGTTAGAAAGGCGTTAAAGACATTAGCCCCTAAGGAGCCTTTTTCCTTCTCCCTGATTTAATCAGAGGAAGGAACCAAAAATGAAGAACTTTCATTAAGATGAGGTAGATGTTCTGGTTTGAGTGGCCAGGCCCACGGACTCCCGCACCTTCTCCCAGTCTGGCTGCACGTGCCTGTCCCACACCTTGGGGAATTCTGCCTTTCTCAGTCCAAGTCTTCTGTTCCAGGGAGAGGAGGAGACAGACCCAAGGTCATTCGGCAAGGGAGTAGCCAACCCAGGAATCCAGGATTTCTGGCCAAGGCAGATGTTGGTTGGAGAGAAGCTGAACTCTTGGACAACAGAAAGACCTGGCACAGGGGTGCAAGTACCGGCTGAGTCACAGAAGCCTATCCCTATCCTAGATGTCTTTTGAGCAAGACCCAGCATTGCTCCTAGCCACAGGCCCCTCCTCTATAAGGTGACATGGGTCATTCCTGAGGTCATTCGACTCCCACACTCTGGCTCTCTATGGCCATATACTTCCTAGGAGATATGGACCCTCAGGGTCTCCCACAGCTTGCAGGCAGACCTGACTAGCTTGCAAGACATAAGGCCTCTCCTACCCCACTTCTCACTGCGGTGGCCCTGCCACTGTTTACTCCCCAGTTCACCCTCTTCCAATCCAGCATAGCAATTTGCTGAGTGAAGTGCCTGGGACATCACAGGAGTGCCATCAATATTTGTTGAATGCACGAATCAATGAATTCTCTGCCCTGCGCTCCAGGCTGCCTGGTCTCTGCATCCGCTGTTCCCTTTGCTTAGAATGCCCTTTCCTCCTTGCTTGGTCTCTAAGCTTTTAGTCATCATTTTTAAAAACTGTGCTTAGATGCACCCCTTTGCTGCAAAGCCTTCCCTGAAACTACTAATTCAACAAGTGTCCACTGAGCACTTGCTGTATGCCATGCACCATGTTGGATGCTGGGGAGACCAGGGTAAGGAGGATAGGCAAGGTTCCTTCCCTCCTAGCGGTCCATTCTTTCATCTGGGCTTCCCAGGACCCAGGTCCTGTGCTGCCCTTGAGCTGGCCACCCTGCTTAGAGCTCCTGGGCTGTGCACAAGGTCTGAGCTCCAGGCATCTCATTATGCCATGAGTTGCACTGTCAACCACCAGGCAGCCCTCCCTACCCCCAGAGCATGAGCTGGCCATCACTCAGTGAGCCCAGAGAGCCCAGCGGGTGCTGGGCACCTGACCACATCTCTACAAACGTCACGGTACTCACTGTACATTGGTAACCATGACCCAGGACTCTAACCCAACCTTGCAGGCCATACATCTTCCCCAGCGGCCCCTCAGCCCTAGGGGAGCCTCTTTCAGAGGCTAGATTCCAGGAGCCTCCTGTTTTCTGAGCCCTGCTCTGCACACCCCCATCCCCCCAGCACTGGCCTGGCTTCCTGGAATTTGTCCTCCTAATTGAAACCAAACACCGGGGCTCCTCAAGGGCTGTGCCCCAGAGGCCCTGGTGGGTTTCTCTTTTCCTCCCTCCTCCCTTCCCAGGCTGGGGGTGGGGTGCTTAGCCCTAGGCAGCATGGTGGTGGTGGGGGGGCTCTTCCCCTGCACAGAGTGTGGGGTAAGGAGCCCTCCCTGCTGCTGGGATGTGACTTAAACTGTGCTGTCTCACAGGCTGGAGAGATAGAGGAGAAGAAAGGACAGAGAGCATGTAGAGTGGCTTGGTTAACTCAGTCCTAAGGAAACCCTGTCTCAGGCTGAAGGCCTGGAGACTGGAGCATGGATTTGTGAGGGTCAACTCCATCCAGACTTACTGTGTGACCGTGGGCAAGTCTTTTCCCCTTTGTGGTTCCTGTGGGTCTTCCTGTTACAAAAATGGGAATATCTGAAACCTTTCTCGCAGGTTTTGGAGAAGTTTAAACAAGATAATCTGCGTAAGTATCAAGTGGCCTATGGTTGGTGCTCAATGAAAGAAACCAGGCACCATTACTATTACTGGCTGTAAATGGGTCTGTAGGGTTGGTGGGAGGTGTGCCTGACCCTCCTCAATGCAGTTACGTCAAGCAGCACTTGTCGTTGTGTGCCACCTGGCTCTGGGTACTGTGGGAGGCCATGACCATGCTGGAAAGTCTAAGCTGACCTTTGCCCACAGGGTTCTGCCCTCCCCACGCCATTCTCACCATCCTTGCTCCCACCACATTATCACCATAACTTCTTGTTTCCGTGTCCAGACCCCTCACAGTGCTGTCCTACTGACATAGAATACAAGTCACCAATATGGACCACTTCTGCTATTTCAAATTCTCTAGTAGCCACGTTTTAAACAGAAAAAAGAAACAGGTGAAATTACTTTGTATAATATATTTTATTAAATACTATATATCCAACATATTATTTTTTTAATATTTATTTTTTAGTTGTAGTTGGACACATTACCTTTATTTTATTTATTTTTGTGTGGTGCTGAGGATCGAACCCAGGGCCTCGCACATGCTAGGCGAGTGCTATACTGCTGAGCCACAACCCCAGCCCAATATATCCAATATATTATAAACATGTAATCAATACAAGGAAATTATTAACAAGTTATGTTACCATTCTTTTGGTACTAAGTCTTTGCACCTGTAGCACACCCTCATTTTAACTGGCCATACTTCATGGCCTCAGTAGCTCTGTATGGTAAGCACTTGCCATATTGGTTGGTAGAGCTCTAGAACGGGTTCTTCCAAGGCAGGAACCCTGGACTATTCATCTTTCTTTAGTGGTGAAAGGGTGTCCTAGGAGAGGGCAGAGTATGTACAAAGATCCAGAAGCATGAAAGAGCAAAGAATATTCATATGACAGTGAGTGGCTGGAATGTAAAGTAAGTCACCTGGGAAGAGTGAGCCATGTGGAGTGGCCTTGAATGATGTGCTAAGGAATTTAGACTTTGGTTATGTGGGCCACTCTGGTGGGATTTTATCCTAAGCAGAGGAATGTCACATTCAGGTTGAGGCTTCCAAAGAGCCTCCTGGAAGGCCACCTGGAGGACAGTTTGGAAGGAACCAGTCATTCATCAAGAAGACCAGCTAGAAAGCTGACACAACTATGTCTTAGGATGATGAGAAGGTTGAGGTGGGGACCGACTGCAGAGATGATGAGCAGTCAGGCCTCAGGATGTGCAGGCTGCCCGTGGAGTGGGAAGTCAAGGGTAATTCTCAAGCTTCTAGCTCAGTGACATATAGCCCAGATTTCTAAGCCAGACACAGGAGAAAGGGGAGGAAGAGAAGGACTTGAGAACACTAAGATTTCAATCTTGGTACATGCTAGCTTTGAGATATTGACAGGACATCTTGGTGAACACAGTATGCCGTGTTAGAGTTCATAGATAGTAGCTGGGCATGTTGATGCACATTTGTAATCACAACAACTCTGGAGCCTGAGGCAGGAGGATTGCAAGTTCAAGGCCAACTTGGGTGACTTAGGGAGACCCTCAGCAATTTAGCAAAACGCTGTCTCAAAATACAAAATAAACAGGGCTGGGGATGTAGCTCGGTGATAGAGCATCCCTGGATTCAATCTCCAGTACTGGCCTGGAGGTTGTTCATAGATGGTAGAGAGCTCCCTGTCACTTGTGGTATCCAAATAAGGGCTGGACAAATACTAACATGGGGTGTAGAAGAGGGCCTGTGTGCATCCCAGGTGAGGTGGGCCTCCTGACCTCTCAGCTTGGACAGTCTCTGACTCCAGGGTTTTGCTGTGTGTTTGTATGGGGTTGGTGGGGCTGACACTATCAGAGCTTGAGTATATCTGTAATTTGAGGACCTCTGCAGTCTAGAGGTGGTTTGTTTATTTGTACCTTGGGCCCACAGTCAGAATTGGGGGCAGGATATAGGGATGACCGCTACGTGGGGACAGAGGCTGCTTTTCAACAGACCATAAGGGAAGAACCCCAAGGTCCTACTGGACCTCTATCTTATAACCACAGAAGGAATCTGGGAGATGCCCTCCTGTAACCCCAGACTCAGGAGGATGGCAAATTTAAGGCCAGCCTGGGCAATTGCATGAGACCCTGTTTCAAAACAAAAAAATACAAAAGGCACCTCAATTATGGAGCACTCCTGGGTTCAACCCCCAGTACTGCTGCCCTCCAAAAGATCCTCGATCCTCAACTAACCTCCCCTTCTCCCCTTACCCTAATTTAATTTGTGGACCGAAAAAAGGACCTTTCTCAGGTCGCACCTCAGGGCGTAACTGACAGGTGGACCCATCCCTAAACCATCTCCCACAAATAAGAGCTGAACAAATACCCAGGGCCTTTAGATCCCCTTACCTTTCCTTGGTGCTAGAGAAGTTCTGTAATGCATGGGGAAAAAAGGATCTTGGTTCTTTTTAATTAAGAGGATACAAAGGCAGAAGGCAGACAGCCGCCCCCACCCACGGATGGGAGACTAAGTGCCCCCCAAATTACACAGCAGATGCCTGGGCTCCAGCAACAAGACCCAGCTTGATAGCTCTGTGGTAACCACGGCCAGCACAATTTTATTTTTATGTTTTAACTCCTCAGTGACATATAGCCCTCTCACAGGCAGGAGGCATGGCATCCAAAACTTCTCCCTTTAAAAAAATACATATTTTTTGGACTTGTGTAACACATGCCCAGTTTAATTAACCCTTTTGTCAGGAAGCTTGGTCTAACCCAGGCTGGGTGAGACGACTTTTTGTCCCCTGTGAGCTGGAGCTTAGTGAGAAACACTCCGGGGGCATGCCAGCTCTACCACTGCCTGGCTGTGTAGGACCCTGGTCTGGCTGCAACCAACCCTCTGCTGCCTCTGGATCTCTGTTGGACAAATTACCCTTTGGGCAATTTTATGCTCCTCCTTTGGGGGTCTCTTATTTTCTCTGTTTAAACAATTTCATAGCTGGGGCATAGCTCAGCGGTAGAGTCCTTGCCTAGCATGGGCAAGGCCCTGGCACTCCCCAAACAAAACAACACCAAGGAAGTAGCCTAAGGTACAGTGTGCTCTGGGAGTCCCCAGTTCACCTCATTACACCTCACCAAATTCCTATTTTCATGCAGACTTGGGACTCAGAACTGGAGCCTGAATGTTTTGGATCTAAGCTCAGCTCTGGATCATACTCTGGTTCCAGGGTACTGGGGCTTGCCACTCCTGCCCTGCACTTCTCCACTGGGTCTTTTTTTCCCTAGCCACACAGACTCTGCTTATTGTCCCTTGTATTTATTTCTGCACCTCTTTCTGGTCTTTCTTAGCTTTTAAACACTCAGCTCTGCTCTGTGGCTTCGTTGGTCAGACAACTTCAGTAACCCCCCCCCCACTGTCTGAGGAATGAAGCCCTAACTCTTGCACCTCCTGTACCCCCAAACCTAGGCCCTGGCCACTTTTGCAGCCATTCCTGCAGCCCTTTATATTTTCCATACTCCATTCATTTACCCTGTAAATATTTGTTGGGCTCTTACTTTGTGCCAGGAATTGTGTGGGTACTCAGGAAACAGTACCGAAATGCTCAAAAAACTAAGTGTGTTTTGAGAGCTTGGGGTCCAGGGGCTCATAGGAGGGGCACCAAATTGACACAGGGACTGGGCTGTGGCCAACTCCCTTCTCGCCGGTTTCCTGTTTACTGCTGACAGCTGCCCATCCCGCCTAGCACACAGATGCCCCAGCGAACCTTGGTGTGTTTTCAGACCGCAGTTCAATCACAAACGTGAAGCAGGCAACTTGAAATCTGCCTTCAGCTGCCCTGGAAATCTGTAAGGGAGCCCCCTCTAATCCCTCCCGCCCTGTGCACTCCCCAACTTCTGCCTTCCTCTCCCCACTTAGAGGACATATGGCCCCTTGAAGTTTTTGTTTGCTTGCAGGGGGAAAAAAAAAACCACCCAGTCAGTGTGGAGGGTTTTTCCCTTTTATTTTTTATTAAGCATCAAGAGACAGCAATCTGCTTGCAGATTCTGTACGTGCATAATTAATAAAATCTCATTATTTATTTATAAAGAGGCACACGAGGAACTGGAGAATTAGGGTTATCCCCATTATGTGGGAAGAAAGGGGGAGAGAGTGGGAGAGAGGCGAAATACTTTTTGAACGTTGGATTCTTCCAGAGAAGTGAATCTCTTAATATGCAATGAATAAAAAGACATGTACTCTTCATCGGAGTGGTACTCTGTGCCCAGGAGGCATCAGACAGCGGAAACCTGGTTCAGGAGCTTAAAAAAGGAACGGACGGATTCGGTGCTCTCAGCGCCCAGCATGTTGGCAGGGGAGAAGAGCCCGACGAGGCACCGTGGAGGGCCTGGCCACGGGGACAGGGGCTTGGGAGGCAGTCCGGGTCTTCTCAAGGAGGGGTACTTGGGGCACCGAATCCTTGGCAGGTGTGGGAGACGGGGCAATGACCCAGCTGCCCACCACATAAATAACGCTGTCCCCTTAGAAGGCGGCTAAAGGGAGCCCTTGGTTTCTCTGGCTAGTCACAAGGCAGGTCACTTTAACTTGGTGGTGGTGGTGGTGGGCTTCTCAATGGCAGCTCTGCCCTTGGAATCTCGCATCCCGGATGCCAGGGCAAGACCGCCAATATCAGTAACCCAACTTATTACATAAGAGCCCCTGAGATCAGGGACTCAGGGGTCAGATCCTCCCAGGCTTCTAGAGTTGAGGGTGGACCTTCTCTGTTTTCTCTCCCTCTCATTTTTTTTTTTTCTTGAGACATGCTTTAAAATAGAAAACAGGCTTGTGCAGGAACCAACCCCATAGAAAGGGGGTGGTTTGTAAGGATTTTTTCCTCCACCTCCCTCGAGTGCAAGCAACTCCTGCAGTGGAACGCTCAGCCCTCCCCGGGCGGCGGGCTCCGGGAGGGGTGTGGGGGCGTGTTGGGGGGGGTGTCGGCTTGGGCAGCAGCCCCCGCAGGGTTAGCCGGGGCGCGTGCAGGGAAACGTCTCAGCAATTCCAGCGC
>NW_026000082.1:11497777-11502539 GCF_001458135.2 Marmota marmota marmota | reverse complement strand
GGGGGAGGTGGTGCGGGATGGATGCCTGTCAGACGTTGGGGAGGGATAAAGGGGCCACGGCGAAGCAGCTGACAGGTTCTTGGAAGAACAAGCCCCTTTGCCCCTCCAATTTCTCCCACAGATCTCTGAGCACAGACATCCTACTCCGCACTAGCAGCCTGAGCCGAATGCCTGCCCCCCACCTCTGCAAAGAAACAAAAACAAAAACCCGTCCCTGCGAAGTGCATTCTGCTGGGAGAGGTGGGGAGCCAGCAGCTAGTCCGCACCGAGCGGGCGGCGCGGGAGCCCCAGGGCTGGGGCCAACGGCGGGGGGCGGTGTGTGCCGGGGGTGTCCAACATTCCCAGAACTCTAGTATTCTCCCGGCGCTCGGCGGGGCGGGGGCAGTGGCGGCAGTCGCCCAAGTTCGGGGCAACACTGCCCCCTAGGGGCTGCCGTCCGAGGCTTGCAGGCGGGGCGGCGAGGGGTTTTGAGATCTGGGTCTAGTCCTGGGACAAGGTCCTCTGCCTGCAACATTGCTGAGAAAGGCCGAGGCAGGGAATATCTGGGCAGGGGCTGCAGTGATCCCTTACAGACCCAGGCCACAGAATAGGGTAGTAGTAGATTTGTATTTTTCCTCTAGGGCTCAGGGAATAGGGTAGTAGATTTGTATTTTTCCTCTAGTATTTGAACTTTGGTGGACAGTTGGGTGCATCCTACACAGCCTTTCTCTGATGGTCTGGACACTCCAGATTACTGGATCAAGTCCTTTCGCTGTGCAGTTAGGGAAACTGGCCCCAAGAGAGGGTAATGCTGGCTTAGGGACATGGGGTTTGAACCCAGACCTCTTGTTTTCAGTTGGGTTTTTGAGTTCATCCCTGATGATGGCTCCTTGTCAGAGAGGCGTTGGACACATTTTATAAATGAGAAATCAGAGAGGCTCCACTTGGCTCTGACGGATGAGTGAGAACTCAGTCCCCTGTCCTTTAGTCCAGCTCTCTCTGCCACGGGGACTCTGGGGCTAGGGTCAGTGAGCAGGCCTACTCTCTGTTCCGGAGCCTACATAGTGTTCCACACCCATCCCTGACAGACCAGGGGAGGTGGCTGCTGCAGGCTGGAGGCAGGGAGGGAGGGCACCCCACAGAAGGGTGTGAGTTTGCCAAAACCTGGGTTCTAGGCCTCTAGCCAGCTGCCATCTCGGGGCCTCAATGACCCTGTCTCTAAAATGGGGGATGGCAGGAGGACCTGGAAGGCATCTAGCCTCTCTGTGGTTGGGGACAAGGTCCTCCTCTTGTGTCGGCCACGCCCCCTCTTCTCTCTCCGCCCTAGGTTGGGGTCTGCCTGGCTGGCTTCCTCCGCCCTCCCTTCTCCCGCCCTGCAGAGCTCCTGCGGCCGCCCCTCCCTCCCCGCCTGGCAGGCGCAGAGCTGGCTGCGGGAGGGAGCGGTGGGCTGGGAGCCAGCAGAGCGTCGAGTCAACCCCTGGGGAACACTGGGTGGGAGACCGCTGTTGGAGGCTGCAGCTCGGCGCTGGCGGGGGGCAGGGGCCCCGAGGGTTATTTGTGGCCTAGGTAACTGGTGTCTGAGCTGGCTACTAGCCTCTTCCCTCTCCCCCTGGGCAATCACCCTTACCGCCCTTGGGCAATCAGGCACCAAGTCTGGGCCTTTCTCCCCTGAAGTATCCTCCCTGCTCCCTTCACTCCATCCTCTCAGCTGCTGCCCAAATCCAAAGGCTGTGGCCTGCTGGTCTCCTGAGGGCTGTAAGTGGCCTCTCTGAGCCTTCTTGCGCAGGCTCTAACCTGCTTCACACCCTGCCAAGCCTTCCATTGCCCTCAGGATCAGCCCCCGTTCCCTTGGTGATACCTCTGTGCCTGGGGCTTGCCCACCTCTCCAGCCTCATCTTGGATCCCTCTCTGGCACATACTTTGTGTCCTAGTGACACTGTATGTGACTTCTAAAGCTTCCCATACTGCCTGGCTCCTACAGGTTGTTGGTCAGTCAGGACCTGCCAGTCCTTGGGGGATTCTAAAGTAAACAGCACCTGCTTTTCCTTAACTGTGACTTTAGAGTCACAGGTGTTGGGTGGGTCAACCAGCATAGTCACAGAATGACTGTTGGCAGAGGTCCTAAGTGGCCTCTTACCTTGCTGGGGAATCAAGGAGGGCTCCCTGAAGGAGGTGATGCTTGGCCCAAGTCCCATGAGTGGTGCAGTTGGTGTGATATACAGAGGTAAAAGGAGAGGACAGTCCAGGGAGAGGAAGTGTCCAGGGCAGGCACAAGTTATGAGAGAGAGTGACTCAAGGAAATGCTAAGACTATGGCTGAGGTGTAAGAGGTGACAGGAAGCTGGAGAGATGCGGATCGGTTGTCCTTGTGTGCTGTCCCCTGGAGCGACTTCCATGTACAAGTCCTGGGGAGTCACAGAGGTTCTGAGCCCTGGGTTGGGTCCTATGGATCTTGGGAAGGCAGAAATTCCTACTTTTGTCTGCCCAGTCTACCTTCTTATTCCTGCTTCAGTTCCATGAAGGACAAAAGGGCACCCAACAAGAATCAGGCTTGGCTCTTGCCTGGGAGCTGGCAAACTGCAGTAGGAAAGAATAAACGGCCAGATACGGTGGTGCACGCCTGTAACCCCAGTGCTCGGGAGGCTGAGGCAGGAGGATCACGAGTTCAAAGCCAGCCTCAGCAACTTATGAGGCACTAAGCAACTCAGAGAGACCCTGTCTCTAAATAAAATAAAAAAAAGGGATGGGGATGTGGCTCAGTGGTTGAGTGCCCCTGAATTCAATTCCTGGTACCAAAACAACAACAAAAAAACAAACAAAAAACAAAACAACAACAACAACAAAAAAAAAAAAAACTGAGTCAAGGAAGTGGGAGGAGAGTGCAGAAGAAACTTTCTGGAACACATACCTATTGGCCCTGTTCCCTTCTGTTTCACACCTGTTTGCTGGCTCTTGGGATCCTCAGGGGTCAGCCCCCATCCCCAGTTTGTGTGGCACTCAAGGCTCTTGTGGGCTGCTCTGGTGGCCCTCCAACTCCTCTCAGCCACACCCCTCCTCACTCCCTTTGCTTCTGCCAATCAAGTTGTATTAGTTCCCCCAGTTCACCAGATCCCTGCACCCATCAGTCTGTGGCCCTCCTGTTTGCTCTGCCCGGGGTCCTGCTCCTCAGCATCTGTATTTCTTGCCCTTTCTTCATTCAGCTAGCATGTGAGGCATTTTTCAAGATGTCACTTCCTCCAGAAGCCCTCCTTGATCCCCAAAGCTAGGATTGCGTCCTCTTCTGAACTCTTACGGTTCCTTGTGCTCCCTTTGATCACAGCGTCCATTCCCACATAGTTTCACAGTCCACAGGAGACTGGTGACTCCAGCTCTGCCTCACCCTGGGGTTTTCTGCATGCTCATTCTGAGCACAGAGTAGATGCTCAGTGCTTTGTTGAACAAGAGCTTGTTATGTCCTTCATGTGTGTTTCTGCTGGGTTTCCTGGTCTCTTCTCACGTTGGGTGCTTCACGATCAATGACCATCAAGGGCAGTCTGTGGCAACCCCAACTTGTGGAAATTCCAGGTCAGTTTGACCAGGTATCGCTTGACATCCCCCTTGACATCTGGTATCACTGCTATTTGAATCAATGTCTTTTCATAAACCTTTCCTGAATGCCTGTATTGGGCCCTGTGTGGTCCCTGTATTGGGCCCTGTATGGTCCCCAACGACCCAAAAGGACTCAGGCTACTCCTGCTTCTAAGAACTCACCAGGCAATGAGGGACACAAAAGAGACAGAATAGAATTATTCCAAATATTAAATGAGATGTTATGTACACACGTTATATTTCCCACCACTGGTCCTGGCTTGGAGAATAGAGGAAAATATCCATTGCTGCATCAATAAAATCTGCATCAACCTTCTAAGGAAGGCATTTCCCAACTGGAAGGCCCCATTGTGTGCTGAGCAACCTGAAGGGTGCCTGGGACTGAATTTAACTAAGCCATTGACAAATTTAGGATTGAGGTTGGAGTTGGGAGGAAAGGAGGGGGAAGAGAAAGGAGAAAAAAAGATAGGGCAAGGTGTGTGTAAAGAGGCCCTCCTAGTTAGCTTTGTGTTGCTGAGACCAAAATACCTCACCAGAATGACTTAGAGGAGGAAAAGTTTAATTTTGGTTTGTGATATATATCAGAGGTTTAGTCTATGGTGAGGCAGAGGTGAGGCCCAAGGTGAGGCAGAACGTCATGGTGAAAGAGGGTGATGGAGAAATGATGCTCAGTTCAGGGCAGCCAGGAAGCACAGACAGATAGCAAGGTTCAGGGACAAAATATAAATCCTAAGCATGCCCGCCTTCCACTGCCCACCATTCAGTTCAGTAACTCTTTCAAATTATTCACCAAATGGCTTAATACATGGATAACTGCATAATCTAATAATTTCACCTCTGAAAATTTGAGCTTTGGGGATGCCTTATATCTAAACCATACATTTCCCCCCTGGCTCTCCCCATCTCACAATGAAAAATACATTTAGCCCACCAGACACGGTGGTGCATGCCTATAGTCCTAGTGGCTCAGGAGGCTGAAGCAGGATGATTGTGAGTTCAAAGCCAGCCTCAGCAACTTAGCAAGGCCCTAAGCAATTCAGTGAGACCCTGTCTCTAAATAAAATACAAAAAAGGGCTGGGGATGTAGCTCAGTGGCTAAGTGCCTCTGGGTTTAATCCCTAGTACCAAAAAAAAAAAAAAAAAAAAGGAAAAAAAGGAAGAAGATAGAAGAAAGAAAGCAATGATTACCAATTTAC
>NW_026000082.1:11440809-11497328 GCF_001458135.2 Marmota marmota marmota | reverse complement strand
CAAAAAAAAAAAAAAAAAAAAAAAAAAAAAAAAAAAGAAAGAAAGAAGAAAGAAAAAGAAAGCAAGCATTTAGTCCATTTCTAAGAGTCCCCACAGTCTTGTCAGTTTCAGCAATACCTAAAAGTCGAAGTCCAAAGACTCATTTGAGACTCAAGGCAAATTCTTGGCTGCGAGCCCCTGTAAAAATCAAAAGCAAGTTACATATATGCAATATATAATGGCACAGGGTAAACGTTTCCATTCCAAAATGGAGAAATAGGGGCATAGGAAGAAGGGACGGACCATAGCAAGACTGAAATGCAGCTTGGCTAACAAACCCTCGAAGCTCCATGTCTGGCATCTGGGGCATATGGTGGTGAGGTGTGATCTCCAAAGGGCCATGCAACCCTGCCTCTATGAACTTGCTGGTTGTAGCCCTGATGGCCTCTCTCTTAGGTTGTCTGTAGTCAGCAGCTTTTCTCCACAGATGTTTCATATTATTGGCGTCTCAATCCTGGGATTCTCCACTGCAGCTTTGGCTTTATTTTCACAGCTTCATGCAGTACCCTCTCAGGGACTGCCCAGAGGGACTCTGACCTTGAGACACTTTGCCTGGCCTCCCAGGCCTTCCTTTTGAAAATGTGGTAGAATCCTCCTCCATGACCCTCCCCCCCTAACTCTAGCATCCTGCATTCCGTAGAACCAGCACCACATGGTCAATGCCGAGATATACTGTCAGCTCAAGCAGTAGCCATCCCACCTGAGGCCACAGCTGCAGCAGCCTCTGAGTACTTGGGCAGCTTAGCATGGTGAAATGAGTGCCAGGGAAACAACTTTTTAGGCCCCCCCCTCTATGAGCAGGGCACCCTCAAATTTTCCTAAATGGGTTTCTTTTTGCTTTCATTTTTATACCTTAAGCCTGACATGCATGTGGTCTTGCTCATTCCGGAGATGCCCTCAAAGCATCTTTCCTGCCATTTCTGTGCAAAGTACTTAGTTTCTCTTTAGTGGTGTAATCCCTTCAACAACCACACCTTCCTTGGCCCCATCATTACATGTACTTTTCTAGATAAACTGCAAGTTTTAAAAATATTTCTTCTCTGCCTTCTACTCCCAATTATCACAGTAAACCTGGCGAAAAGTCACCAGCAATACCAATGCTACTGCCTGAATACTGTGCTGTCGGGAGATTTTCTTTCTTTCTTTTTTTTTTTTTATAGATTTTGATGGACCTTTATTTTATTTACTTATTTATATGTGGTGCTGAGAATTGAACCCAGTGCCTCATGCATGCTAGGCAAGCACTCTACCACTGAGCCACAACTGCAGCCTGGGAGATTTCCTCCACCAGATTAATTATTCCATCATCTTTAAATTTAGCCTCACGCAGTCTCAGGACATGGGCAAAATATAGATAAGTTCTTTTCCAGAATGTAATATGAATAGCCTCTGGTTCAATCCTTGTTCCCCTCTGAAACCTCAAGAGCAATCTTTAATGTCTACATTCCTATCTGCAGTCTGGTCTTCTGAGCTCCTACCAGAATCACCCATTAAACTCCACTTATGACGTTCTAAGTCTTCTTAGAATGCATCTCCAAACTTTTCCAAACTCCTCCCACAAACCAGTTCCAAAGGCTTTTGAACCACATGGACAGGTTAGGCATAGCAACAACCCCACTCCCGGTACCAACTTCTGTATTAGTCAGTTTTGGATTGCCGTGACCAAATTACTTGACCAGAACAACTTAGAGGAGGAAAAGTTAAATTTTGGCTCATGGTTTCATAGGTCTCAGTCCATGATCAGCCAATGCAATGCTCTGGGACACGGTGAGGAAGAACGTCATGGCAAAAGGGCAGAGGAAAGCTGCTTGGCTCAGGGCATCCAGCAAGCAGAGAGACAGGGAGAGCAAGGTGCCAGAGACAACATATGAATGCCAAAGATGTGCCCTAGAGACCCACCTCCTCCAGCCACACCTGACCTGCCTACAGTTACCACCCAGTTTGGTAGTCCTTTCAAATTATTAATCCATCAAATGGTTAATTCAAAAGGGACTAATCCACTGATTAGGTTGCAGTTCTCATTATCACTTCACCTCTGATCATCCTGCATTTTGTCTCACACATGAGCTTTCTGGGTATACCCCATATCAAACCAAGCCAGAGGCGCTGGCATAAATCCAAGCCATGAACAGGGATGTCCTAATATTCAATTTCAAGTCACTCTTGATCTCCTCAAGTCCTCAGCAAAGCCCACTGTAGCTTCATTTGCCTTAGCTGAGTTTATGTGGAAATGGGAAAAGACTCAAGTTTCTGTGGAGGTCTCTTGGCTGTGGCAGACTTGGCACCTACAGGTCAACGAGAGAGTCCAAAAATTGGTCAAATACAGTAGAAGGAGGAGTTTGAAGTCAGAGGTGACTGTGGAAATTTAAGCAAGTCCCTGGGGGAATTTACAAAAACACAGAGGAGTCTACTTGGGAGGTCAAGGCGGGAAGATGGCAAGTTTAAGGCCAGCCCCGGCAACTTAGCAAGACAGTAAGCAACTTAGTGAGATCCTGCCTCAAAAAAAAAAAAAAAAATATATATATATATATATATATATAAAGTACTAGAGATGTATCTCAGTGGTAAGACACCCCTGGGTTTCATCACCAGTACAAAAAGAAAAGAAGAAAGATTGAAAGTTAGCTGACTATGTTAGCATGCTATTTTGGAACCAAGGCGCTGTGGGGGCCAGAGGGGATCCCTACCTCAGCCTGGGAGGTCCTGGAAGGCTTCCTGCAGGAAGTGATGCTGCTTGGAGGCCCTGGGTAGGGCTAGGCTCACAGGCAATGTCTGCTCCTCTTCTCTGGGTGCTGCTTGCTCATTCTTGCCCCCAGTGAAGCTTCCTGGCTTGGTGTGTGTCCTACAGGTGCATCTTCATGTCCGAGGCCCCTCCGCATCCCTCTTCCCACCCCTCTCTCCCTCCTCTGGAGGTGAGGCTCACTCTTGCTGTCTCCTCTGACTCTGGGTCTGGCTGGAGAAAATTAAGTCAATGGGGAGGGAGGAGTTGACAAATAGACGGTCTGGTAATTGAATTTTTTCCTCTCACCCTCCCTCGGTCCCCCAGAGAGCAGGAGGAATAGCTCTGGAGACAGTGGCTTTTCCTGCTTACAGAGCCCTGGTAATTGCATCCCGTCCCCTGCCTAGGCTAGCCACCGAGTGCTGAGCAGCAAGTGAGCCGCCTTTGGATCCATGGGGCTAAGCCTTATGGAGCGGAGAACTGAGGCACGTGGGTAGAGATTGGCCACAACTGCTCAGTCCTTAGAACCTGAGCCAGGGCTGCAAGAGAAAGGCCACCCAGGCCAACTCCCACGCGTCCCAGGAAGGCAGGGAACAGGACTGGGAAAGGGTTAGTGCTTGGCAGGGGCACAGGCTCCAGCTAGTTGCAGACAACCTGGTGGCTCACGGGTCCCACGCAGCAAGCAGCACCATTCCCACGACACTGATTGGGGTTTCTTTGGCTGGGAGCAGGTGGACTTGGTAGAGTGGCACCCAGGAGGTAAGCCTGTTGCTTTGCAGGTCTAGCCACCCTTCAGGACCTGGCTACTTAGCAAGCCTTTCTTCACCTAGAGCACCCTCTAGGGGCGAAGGTGGGGGCCACCAACTCGGTACTGACTGGGCAGAGGGGAGGCAGGACTGGAAATAGTCATAGGCGTCAAGGCTGCGGTGCTTTGGGGATGGCACCGGCTCTTAGCTGGCACTCAATCAATAATATCCGTTCTTGACTCATGGCAGGGATGAAGATACTGAAGCTCCGAGGAGACTCCAGTTCTGAGTCTCAGGCCTCAAGTGCCAGAGCCAGGATTCAATCCCGGGGCCTGTCCTTGCACAGGTTTCTGGGCTGGTGCGGAGGCGGCCGGGGCGGGGTGCGGCGCCTGGCTGCGCAGGGNCCGTAATGAGCTGTTTCCACCAGGGGGTGTCTGCAGAGCGACTGCGGCTTCCGGCCGCTCCGGGGGAGGCAGGGCCGGCGGGCGTCTGCGGGAGGCTGGGGAGTCTGGTCGCCCAGGGGAGGGTGAGGCTGCACAGTCTGGGTTGAAGAGTCGCCCCACAGTCGGGGCCTGGGAAGGGAGGCGGGAGGCCGGCCCGCCTGCCTGTGCCGCCTGGGAGCTAACCCACGTTTCTCCCGCTGACTTCAGGTGGCCTGACAGGGACCCCCTACCCACACCCTGGCCCTCTTCCTCTGCCTTCCTCCTCCTCCTCAATGGGGATCTAACCCAGGGCCTCACATGTGCCAGGCAGGCGCTTTACCACGGGGCCACATCCCCAAACCTTTCTGAGTTGGGATCTCCCTAAATTGCCAAGGCTGGTTCCAAGCTTGCAATCCTCCTGCCTCAGCCTCCAGAGCAGCTGGGATTACAGGCCTGTGTCACCTTCTTGCCACTCACACTTCTGCAGATTTCGAGCTCAGACTGCCTGCCACCTCCCCATAGTTAGGACGTCTATGGCTTGATGGGACAGTTATGTCCTTTGCAACCAGACAGCCCAACCACCTTCTAACTGTGACCTCTGGGGAATCCCTGACTTTTCTGGGCCTCAATTTCCCTTTTTAAAATGGAGAGGAGGAGCTGATTTTTGTGGGTTTGTTGTGAAAATCAACAA
Source organism: Marmota marmota marmota (assembly GCF_001458135.2). Taxonomy (NCBI): domain Eukaryota; kingdom Metazoa; phylum Chordata; class Mammalia; order Rodentia; family Sciuridae; genus Marmota; species Marmota marmota. Next base: position 11,492,711 of record NW_026000082.1, on the reverse strand, counting down.
TAATGCTGCGGGGCTCTGATAACCCCTGTAGACCTCCTGGGCAAGACCTGTCCATCATGTGCAGGGGGGAGGCACCTGGACACCTTAGTCCAGAGAGGGCACCAGTAACTGCAGCCTTATCACCTGGGGCCAGAGCACTCGCCTGCTGACCTGCCCACCCAGAGGCTTTGCCCAGCATAGTCAGATCTTGGCATTTTTTTTTTTTTCAATACTGGGGATAGAACTCAAGGGTCCTCTGCCGCTGAGCTACATCCCCAGCCCTTAAAAAAAAAAAAAAAAAAAAAGAATTGAGACGGGTCCTTACTAAGTTGCTCAGGCTAGCCTTGAATTTGCAGCCTTCCTGCCTTAGTCTCTTAAATCATGGGGGTGACAGGCGTGGGCCACCACTCCTATCACTTCTTGGTATTTTGGTTTTAAGAGACACCCTTCATTTTTCCTCACCAAGCCCCCACTCTGCCTAACCTTTGCTGGACTGGTGGTAAGCTGGCAGGATGCCATTCTGATCGGTGTGCACTCTTTAGTATTTTATCTTCTTTGCTCGTTTCCTTTCACGCACGCCTGGCACCCAGAAGGTGCTCGTGGAGTGAGTGACTGTCGGTGCTCTGGGTGTTGCAGAAAATGCTGTCTCACTGACTCCTCTGAGGCAACCAAGGGGGATTAACATGGGCCTCTCGAGAGCTGTCAGTCTGTTTTCTGTTGCCAATAACACGGTGCTCCAGACTGGGTAAGTTACCAGGATAAGAGGTTGATTTTGGCTCATGGTTCTGGACCAGGGTCGAGGGGCTGCGTCTGGTGTTGGTCTTCTTCCTGGCAGAGTCCTGAGGTGGCGCAGGGCCTCATATGGTAAGAGACAGGGAGTGAGCCTGCATTTTCTGTTCCGTCTTATGAAGCCACCAGGAAGGGTCAGGGGTGGAGCTCAGTGACAGAGCACTTGCCCAGCATGTGCAAGGCCCTGAGTGCCATCCGTAGTACTTGTAAAAATAAGCAAGTAAATAAATAAAGACATCAGGATTCAGTTGTGGGGACTCTGATGACCTTATCTAATCTAATTGCCCCCCAAACCTCCCCTATCCACACCATTGTCAAATTAAGTTTGTACCCTAATTTCTCACAATGGGAATTAGATAACAATGATGATGATGATGATGATGATGATGATGATGATGATGATGATTTTTGGTAAGACTGGGGACTGAACTCAGGGGTGCTCTACCACTGAGCTACTTCTCCAACCCATTTTAAAATTTTATTTTGAGGCGGGGGTCTCACTAAATTGCTGAGATCGGCCTCAAATTTGCAATCCTTCTTTTTTTTAAATATTTTTTTTAGTTTTCGGTGGACACAACATCTTTGTTTGTATGTGGTGCTGAGGATCGAACCCGGGCCGCACGCATGCCAGGCAAGCACGCTACCGCTTGAGCCACATCCCCAGCCCCCGAAACTTGCAATCCTTCTGCCTCATCCTCCTAAGCAGCACTAACTACAGATGTGTGCCACCATATCTGGTTGGGGATTAAATTTGGAGGAGACAAATAATGACAAGAGTGGCTCCCTATCACATAGTGCCGAGGGCTGCTTGCCCTCCCTGGGAGATGTTACCCCATTGCGTAGGTCAGGTTGAGGTGGTTGAGTGACCTGTCTGGATACTTAGGATATAAATGGCAGAGCAAAGACGGAAAGCAGTCTGCTCAACTGACCTCAGACTAATGTTCCTCCCTCTCTTCCCTGGAGATTACTGGGGACACCTCTGGGTCTTTAGCAGGACCTTGTGGCCCTCAGGACAAAGGTGAGTTCCCACCATCCTTCTGCAAGGACAGCCTTGCAGACCCTGGCTCCAGGTGGACATGAACAGGTAGGTGGCATCTTTTCAGTAAAGGCAAAGTGTGGAGTAGAAGAGGTGGGGGACTGCCTAGGACCCCCCTGGCCCCCTGTACCTGCTGTCTTGGTTTTTGTTCCCCATCAAATTCAGAATCTCCCAGCATCCACTTGCCTCCCCAAGAGAACTGAGCCTCCCCAAAGCACCAATGAGCAGGTGGGATGAGTGAAGATCCAAGCAGAGGAGGCAGAGGCCATTTTGGCGCTGGCCTTCCGCAAAGAACCTGGGAGAACCACGTCAGATGTGCTGTTCTCCTAAGCCCCTGCCTGCTCCGGGGGCTTTGCCCATCACTGCCTACCTTGGTGGCCTCGTCCCTCCCAGCCTCTGCTTGTGCTGTTCCCTCCCTGGTGGCGTCCCTCTGCCAGCTGGTTCCTGTGAGCAGTAGACCTCAGTCACTTCTTCAGTGAAGCCTTGCCTGGCCTCCTGAGCCAGAGAAATCCTACAGCCAGTCCCTGTCACATGTCACATTGCTGGCATTTGGGTGTCTTTGTAGAAGTCATCTAAAAGTTCCCTGTTGCTAGGTGTGGAGGCAGGAGGATCCCAAGTCCAAAGCTAGTCTCAGCAAAAGTGAGGTGCTAAGCAACTCAGTGAGACCCTGTCTCTAAATCAAATACAAAGTAGGGCTGGGGACGTGGCTTGTGGTTGAGTGCCCCTGAGTTCAATTCCTGGTACCAATAAATAAATAAATAGAATAAAACAATAAAATAAAATATAAGAGGGCCTGGGAATGTGACTCAGTGGTTACACACCCTTGGGTTCAATGCCGAATATTAAAAAAAACAAAACAAAACATCCTTTTTACAGTGGCAAGTGTTTGTAGTCCCAGACAGTTGGGAAACTGAGGTAGGAAGATCAACTGAGCTTGGGAGTTCAAGGCCAGACTGGGCAACACAATGAGACCCAGTCTCAAAAAAAAAAAAAAAATGCGGGGGCGTTGTTGTTGGTGGTAGTGGATTTCTTTCTTTTCAGATTTGCCTGGGCCTCAGTACCTGGCTCCAAATGTGCACACCTGTATTTCCCTTAGGATTGCAGCTGCCAGGGGTGTGTGTCCCCACTCGCCAGCCTTTGCTTACACACATCTGTGTTTGCTAGTCCCCAGCACCATGAGTGCCTTCCTGGTACTAACTCTCAGTGCTTGGAGCCCCTTGGAGGATGTACTGTCCTCATCATCCCCACTTTACAGAAGCTCAGGCTGGAAATAACTGGCCCAGTCTTCTAGCCAATACTTGGCAGGGCTGGGGTTAAACCCACATGTTGGTTCTTGGCCTGCTACCCCACCCAGACTCCTAGGAGCAGCATGGGTGCCTGCCTGATGCTCAGAGGGCAGCTTCCTACCACCTTGTGGAATGAGGACTTGGAACTTGTTCCTGACATCCACCCTGCACCCCAAAGGACTTTTTTTTTTTTCAGCATTAGAGATGAAACCCAGGGCCTCATGGAAGCTAGGCAAGAGCTCCATCCCTGGCCCCTCCAAAGAGCTTTTTTTCCACACGATTGGAAGAAAACAATTTCCTCCATTGTGTTAATCATTTAACAGAAGGCAGCGTGAGAAAGCGCTGTGTGTGCAGCCAGGAGCTGTCCTGGGCCTGGTGGGACTGGGTTTGCTAAGGGGTGGCCAAGCTTGCAAAGCTGCCTGGGATCTTCTGTCTTCATACTCCTTTCTTCCCTTTGTCCTCTGTGCAGCCCAGTTTTCTCGATATTTTCTGGGCTCCAAGTGCATGATAATGGGCATTTATACACTTCCAACATCTGGGAACCTGCGTTCACGGGGTAAGAAAGACAATCTTCTGCGACTGGGAAGAGTGTGTAGGATAGTTATGGATGTGGCCTCTGTGTGGGGTGTGGCCTTTGGAGAAGTGGTGACAGTGAGTTGAGCCAATGAAGACCCTGAACACCAAACTAATGGACTTATCCTTGGGCTTCTCCTCGGGGTGAGGAGGGTTTCAAGCAGCAGGGTAGCAGAATCTCATTTGCAATTTTCATGGCTGGCAGTTTTTAATTTTTTTAATTTTATTTATTTTTATTTTTGGGGGAGGACTGGGGATTAAACTCAGGGGCACTGGACTATTGAACCACATCCTCAGCCCTATTTTGTATTTTATTTAGAGACCGGGTCACTGAGTTGCTTAGTGTCTAGCTTTTGCTGAGGCTGGCTTTGAACTCATAATCTTCCCATCTTAGCCTCTTGAGCCACCAGTTTTTATTTTTATACTGGGGATTGAACCCAGGGGTACTTTACCACTGAGCTACATCCTCAGCCTCTTTATTTTTCACTCGGAGACAGGGTATTGCTAAATTGCTAAGGGTCTCCCTGAGTCACCCACACTGTCCTTGAATTTGCAATCCTCCTGCCTCAGCCTCTCTGGCCCAGTGGCTGGCAGTTTTGATGGCTTGCTCAGGGTGGAGGTCAGCTGGAGGGGCCAGAGAGGACCCAGGATGTTGTAGGGCCAAACGAGGCAAGACACCGAAGATAGCAGGAAACAGTTTTATTTGGCTGCAGCCAGGTTCAGAGGGCACAGCTTTTGCTGTAATCAATCAATCCCCTGAACCCCGAGTTCAGGGAGTTTCAGAGTTTTATACCCAGCATTTAAGGGGAGAGGCTCAGAAGTTCAGAGTCTGCACAAGTTCACATAAAGCAGCTTTTTCTTTCACTGTTTTGGGTAAGTTAACCCTTCAAGGACAACACTTGAGAAGGGGAGAGCTTCATCTCCTCTTTCTTTCCTCCCCCTGCCAGCTGTTACCATGGAGCCCAGTTGATAACTCATCTTAAAAATGTAGACATCTCTGTGAAGCCCAGCTCAAGGCCAGAGGCCTTGTTTGCACATTTCTACAAACTACTAGATACGTTTGTGAAAACTAGTAAGGGGGTGTCCAGCACCTGGAGTGCTGGTATCTTCCTGGCCAGTGGCCAAGTAAAACAGGGCGACACGGAAAGAGGAAGTTTATCTACATTGGACTCTTTTGCAGAGATTCTTTTGCTGACAGTCCTAAAATCAGCCATGGTGAAGAGGGCTTTTCTGTGGAGAAAGGGGGTGCCACTTCAAGGAGACTAGCGAGGAGGAGTTACTCCTGTGTAAGGTGCTAAGGACCTGGACTTAGGAGCAGAATTCCCCGAGGAGGACGCACTGGCCCCCTCTGCCCTCTGCTCTGGCCATTTTTGTTTCCTGCCTCCTAGACCTTCTTCTTAGTTGTCCATTCCTGCAGCGCATTCACTCCCTCCTCTGAAGCTCTCTGCGGTGCAGACAGGACCCATAAGCTTCAGCTACTCTTGGAGTCTGAGTGTGAGGAGGATCAGAAAGTGCCACAGGAGATCCAGGGGGCCCCCATTATGGAGCCACAGTGAGCACCCTGGGCCATATTCTGCAGAGTTTTAATGCCAGCTTGGAAGAACCAGTAGCAGTTAAAGGCATGGAGCTATGGGTGAAGGGCTTTCCAGGCAGAGGGGACAGCAGTGGCAAAGGCGTGGAGCTAGGAAAGCACAGACATGGCTGGGGATAACAGGGGGGAAACAGTTAGGTCTTCAGGGTCCTAGGGTCTGAGGGAGGTGCTGGTGCCTTGAACTCCCACCGAAATGCCATGTCCTATCCTTGGGAATTTGGAAGCACAGCAGGATGGACCATGAGGCCAGGTGTAATATGCACAGGCCAGGATGGTGTCCGCTGCAAGGCTGAAGGCCCACAGAAGCAGCTGATGGCTGGGAGGTAATTAACAACTGTAATCACTCCCATCACGACATTATTAAACTCCAATTGCACTGGCTGGGAGGCTGACGGATGGGCCCTGGAGTCACAGCTCAGAGGGAAAATCAGCATCCTTCCTCGGCAGGCGGAAGACAGCAGTGGGGACCCAGGTGTCGTAGGTGAGGGCCTCGTGGGCCTTGAGAAGTTGCTGCCATCCTGGGCCTGGTCGGGGCAAGTGAGGCTGGGACCACACCTTGTACAGGTACAGACTCTGCAGCACGGGACAATAAATCTAGCTGGAAGTCTTTTTTTTTTAATATTTATTTTTTAGTTTTTTGGCGGACACAACATCTTTGTTTGTATGTAGTGCTGAGGATCGAACCCGGGCTGCACGCATGCCAGGCGAGCGCTGCGCTACCGCTTGAGCCACATCCCCAGCCCTGGAAGTCTTAAGAAATTATCCTGGGGAGGTGGCCTGGGGCTCTGGGGAGGGGGCAAAGGGGAAGCAGGGCAGTGAGGTTCCCTGCGTTTCCCACACGCTCCAAACTGCTTTTCTCTCTCTAAATAGAAATGTCATATTGTTGATTATAATTGATTATGGAGATGGAAATCCAAATATGGAGGAAGCATAGTCCTTCACAATTTCATTGCCTGGCCATGATCATTGTTAAAAGTTTACTAATGTTCTACTTCCAAGGGCCCCATAGCTACCCTCCAATTCCTGCTAAAGACTTCTGTTCTGTGACTATCCTAGTGGCCTCCCAAGAAGTCCCCCTTTTTATTTAAAAATAAGGGGAAGCTTTCCCTCCGGATGCAGTCGTATTCGAAGAAAAGAAACCAGTGCTTGATATCCCCCCAGAAATGCCCTCCCCTGTCCCAGGGCATTGGGAAACACAGCCCAGTGGTGGATGAGGCTGGAGGCTCCCTGCCCCAGGCTTGGTTCTGGGGCTGCAACCTGCTCTTCTCATTTAAGAAGCTATAAGTTTTCATCTCCTGCTGGTTCTTCCCGTTGCCAGAAGCCAGTTGTGCTAGAAGGCTCTGTGTTTAGCTGGGGCCCTGTGTTCTTAGAGATGCTGACCTGAGGCCTGGGGGTCAGGGAAAGGAGGAAGAAAAGCTAAAGGGCATGCAAGAGCATCAGGACCTGGGACAAGAACACAGGACTGTGTGGGGGTTACGGGGCTGTCTCCTCCTGCCTCTGTTTCCCCTTCTTGGCCCTAGTTGAAGATGTGTGGGGTGAACACTTCTGTCCTCTTTCTCCACTTCTCTGCTTTATTCCACCTGAGAGGAGGAGGGGTGATCCATTGGATAAAATCATGGGGAGCCTGGTAAGCCTGGTGTAGAATCACTGCTTTAAAAATGCAGTATATTTGGAGACAGTGGGTGTCCATCTATTTTGTGTGTGTATCAAATTAACCCAAAACTTAGTGGCATAAGCAATATGCACTCTGCTCACAAATTATGTGGAGCTGCTGGCTTGGGCCCTCTCTGCACTGCATCCCTTGGGTGAGCTGCAGGTAGAGTTGGGGCTGGTCTTCCTTTCTTGCTATCTATCTATCTATCTATCTATCTATCTATCTATCTATCTATCTAATCTATTTACACTAGTAGGAATTGAACCCAGGGCCTCACGTTTGGCAGGCAAGTGCTTTACCATCCCTGAGCTATATCCCCAGCCTCCCCCTCACCTTATTTTTGGTACCAGGAATTGAACCCAGAGGTGCTTGACTACTGAGTCACATCCTCAGCCCTTTTAATTTTTGATTTTGAGACAGGGTCTCACTAAGTTGCTGATGCTGGTCTTGAACTTGTACTCCTCTTGCCTCAGCCTCCTGGGTAGCTGAAATTACAGGTGTGTGTTCTTCTGTGCCTGGCTCTGGTTTTTGATTGTTGTTGTTGGGGTCAGAGGCCTATCATCATACAGGGTCTGCCAGCAGCTGCGGTGGGTAGAAGCCCTCCTTTTCCCTGCCAATTGAGCCTGACCAGTAATAAAGCCGATTTTTCACTCTGATGCTCCCAGAATTTTTGAGGTTCCTACCAATAATGGAGGAGAGATAGGAGTTAGAGCCCTGTGGGCTTTTGAGAGGAGTATGACCTGAAAGGGGGACACCATGAAGCCAGAAGAGGATGAGTGTTCATGACAGTAATATTGGACAAGAGGTTGGCGGGTATTTCCTGCTCTGGGCCCCACACCTCTGGTGCCCTGGATTCCTGGTGCACACTACTATACGCAACTGTCTTGTGTGAGTGGGGACTTGGAGGTGGTGTTGAGGGAGAGAGGTGCTCCAGGGCGGGGCCAGGGCTGAGGAAGCAGGCAGTGTAGACTGCATCCTGTGTACACCAAGCTCCCCAAGCTAGCCGGCCTCCAAGATGGCCCCAGTGATTAGCCTCCTGGCTCTCTCTGACACTGAATTGGAGCTGGCCTCCTGTGGCCAAGATAGCAAGGAAAGTGAGGACGAGTGACTCTTGTGACTGGATGGTAAAGGGAATTGCAGCTCCTGCTTTGGGTTTTTGCTCTTTTGCTCTGGGGACGCCAGCTTCCAGGCTGTGAGAACACCCCAGCAGCCCCCCGGAGAAGGAATGTGAGCAGGGGCTGAAGTCCTTGGTGGAAGCCAGCTCTAGCCTGCCTGCCAGGAGAGTGACTCACAGAGGTCTCCTAATCCCTATCCTGCTCACCTTGAAAGCTTAGAAGTGCACCTTTGACAGGGCGCAGTGTCACATGCTTGTAATCTCAGTGACTTGGGAGCCTGAGGCAGGAGGATCACAACTTAGTGAGACCTTGTCTCAAAATAAAAAATGAAAAGGGCTGGGGATGTAGCTCAGTGGTAGAGCATGCCTGGATTCAGTCCCTAGTACTGCAAAACTAAGTAAGTAAGTAAGTAAGTAAGTAAATAGGGCTGGGAATGCAGCTCAGTGGGTTCAATTCCCAGTACTGTGGGGGCAAAAAAGTGCTTGATCTTGGGCCAGATCAAGACTTCAGATACTTGCAACCCCAGTAGGCACTTGATTATAGCCACAGGAGAGACCCCAAATGAGGACCACCCAGTTCCCTGAAGTTCCTGACTGTTATGGTTTGGATATGAGGTGTCCCCCCATCCCCGAAGCTCCTGTGTTTCTGGGGTAATATTCAGAGGTGACATGGTTGAATTGTGAGAGATGGGCCCTTCCCCCATGATGGGCTTCCTCATTTTAGGCTCAGAGCAATGGAGCTGACCATCTATGGACTGAGCCCTCTAAAACTATGTGCCCCAAATAAACTTTACCTCCTTTAAATTGTTCTTATTGGTTATTTTAGTCACAGCAATGAAAAAGCTAAACACTGACTCACACAATTTGTAAGCATAATAAATAGCTCAGCTTCATGGCTAAGTTTTGGCATAATTTCTGGCACAACCTTTGGTAACTGGATCCCTCCTTGTCTTAGTCTGTTTGGGTTGTTAGAATGAAATATCTGAGGCTGGGTAATTTATAAACAACAGGGACTTATTGCTTACAGTTCTAGAGGTTGGAAAGCCCAAGATCAAGATGCCAGCAAGGTCAGTGTATGGTGAGGGCTTTCTGCTTCACAGACGGTGCCTTCTTGCTGCATCCTCACATGGTGGAAGGGTCAGACAGGCCCCTCAGACTTCTTTTATCCCATGAATGGTACTAATTCTGTTAATGAGAGCCCCTCATGATCCCAAAGGCCTCCCCTCTCAATACTACCCATTGGGGTTAGGTTACTATACATGAATGGGGGAGCACAAACATTCAGATATGGCACTCCTATCTCCACATCCTCCAGATTGGGTTGGGAAGATGATCTGGAAAGGGAGACAGATGAAAGCAGTTGGAGAGATAGATAGCCCTCCGACATCCTCCCAGAGAAGGGGAGACACCCAGGGCTCAGGCAGCCCTTAAGCCCTTCAACCAGCTTCCGTTCAAGGGCTCTTGCAGGAGAGCTCTGCAGAACTTCCCAGAGAGAGCAGGGTGGGCCCTGCTGCACCAAGAGGCCCACGGTAGGTTACCAGTGTGTGAACAGTGAGGCTTCCACAGGAACCCAGTTCTGGAGGTGTGGGACGTGTCTTACTGTTTAGATGCATGGGGAGAGAACAAACCACACACCATGAGCTCTCCCTCCCCTGTAGGACCCAGAGCCTCCACCTCCCCTCACACTACCTGGTGGAGAAGAGAATGCCTTGACTTACAAGATGTTGTGATTGTGGAATTCATAAGACTCTAAGGTGACTGGGGACATCTGGGACTTGAGGGGGACAAGGAAAAGGGCTGGATGTCAGGAGAGGGAAGCAGTGATGAGCAAAACTGCCCACCTCCTCCATTTTATAGCAGACTGGGGGCACCTCAAATTCTATTTTCCCATCAGCAGATCCCAAAGGACTGGTATGCAGGCTGTTTGGAAGGTGGTCCAGCAAGAACAGAAGGAGGCAGGGGAGGGGGAGGGAAGGTCAGAGGGTGTGCTGTCAGGCTGGTTCTCATGGACATGGGGCAGGGAACAGGCTCCATTTTGCAACCCCACCAAGAGGCAAGGAAGCCAGGGTCTTCACACTCCACCTCCCACTGGTCATTCGTGGTTGCCGGGTCTGTCTTGCATTTCACAGCCCAGACCCTTCCAAGTACAAGGGAGAAAGAGGCTCATGGCCAAGGGAGGAGCCTGGGCTTGCCATCTGGCTGCCTGTTCCAAGTTTTGCTCTTCTGGTGACGCAGCCCATGTCAGTCTGCAGGAAGCTCCGATCTGATTCACCCCATGTCCCGAGTCCATGCCTGGTGCAAGGCAGGGTCAGAGCTGACTCAGGATGAAGCCACTGCTGACTGGGAGACTCCTTTCCCAGTGACATTGACATTTGCGTTAGAGTCCCACTGCATATCTCCTCCTACCAATCCTCTTTCTCATCAGTGTTCTTCTCATCTCAGTGGAGTGAAGCCTGTGAAGCAGGTGGTCCCCCCAAGAGGAGATTTTCCTCCAAGTCTACTAACTGCAAGGAGATGACAACCCCCCTTCCCTTCCATGCCATGCAGGTGAGGGAATGAGTCCCAGCTCTGCCAATGAACATCTGGGTGAGGCAAATATCTTAGCTTCTCTGGGCCTCAGTTTCCTCATCTGGAAAGTGAGGATAGTTCACTTTCTGGGGTTGTCTGAAGATTAAATGATACTATAAGTGGTGGGGCTGATCACAGAGCACTGCACAAAGTGCAATGAAAGATTCGCCTTGGCTGGGGTGTGGCTCAGAGGAGGGCACCTCCTTAGCCCTGGATTCCATCCCCAGCACATCTAAAAAAAAAAAAATATATATATATATACATATATATATGAATTGCCTTCCTCCAACCTCCACCAATGTATCCCTGGTTTAAGGACATTTCTGTGGATTGAGGATTGATCTCACAGGACCCCATGTGTCTACATATGTGTGTGCACATGTGTGCGCATTGTGCACATGGGTGTGTGCGTGCTCTGTTTGTGTGCACCTGAGGGCGGATGTGTGTAAACAAATGCGTGTGTGCACACGCATGCTTGTCTGTACATGATGGCATGTGTGTACGCGTCTTCTTGGCAGTGTCAGTGAAAGCTGTAATTACGTTTTATGGCAGGGGCAGCACAGCAGCGCTGTTCCCCCAGCCATTAGGTCGCCTCCCTCCACTCAAGTGGGATGGGAGGGGCTGGAGCCGCCGCCACCCTCCCTGTCCCTGCATGCTGCATGAGCATCCCCTCTCTCACCATATGCCTGTCTTTTACAGTTCTTTGGTGCGTGGTGCTCATCGAGTGGCTAATTAGCTAAATGAATTAATTGACATCCATACGTGTAATTAGCAAATGGTTATAAGCAGCTATTCTCCTTGGGATGTCTAAAATTTCTGAGGGTCAGATGCCGGAGGGGGGACCGTAGGGGGTAAATAAGAGATAAGAGCAGCTAGTGTGAGTGCCAGGACCAGCCTGGGGGGCTCTGTGAGCTTGATGGCCTGTCTGTGGGGGGAGTGGGCCAAGAAGGAGGGGTCCCTGGGAGCCTGGGAGGGGAAAACTGATTTCATGCACTGGGAGTCAAGAGGCCTGGGTTCTGGTGCCGTGGCTGTGACTTCCTCTGTGACCTTAGGTAGGGCCCTTTCCCTCTCTGGGTCACAGTTTTTTGCTTTCAATGGGGATGGATGGGACCAGCTGGTCTCTGGGGACTCTCCTCCCTCTGACATCCTTCCTTGCCTCAAGCAGAATTTGCTGATGACAAACAGGATCGTGCAAAGATGGGTGGTGTACCCGGGTGCTACATGCCATGCCTCGTCTCCAAATGCCTGTGTTCACCTAAGATCATCCAGAGCCATACCCAACAAAATCTTCTGGAATGAGGGATATGCTCCATATCTGTGTCCCCTATGGTATCCACAGGCCACCTGTAGCCATTGAGTGTGAATGTGACTGCTACAATGAGAACCAGAATTTTAAATGTATTTACTTTTAATTCATTTAAATTTGAAAAGGCACATGTAGCTAGTGACTATTATATTGGACAGCACAGCTCACTGGAGATTCTTTAAGATTCAATTAATTAGCTCATTTAATCGTCCAACAACAACAAAATTTATTTTGGTACCAGTGATTGAACCCAGAGGGTCTTAATCACTGAGCCATTTTTATTTTTTATTTTGAGACAGTCTCCCTAAATTGCATAGGGCCTTGCTAAGTTGCTGAGGCTGGCCTTGAATGTGAGATCCTTCTGCCTCAGTCTTCCCAGTCACTAGGATTACAGGCGTGTGCCACTGTGCCAGGCCAGTAAATATTTATCGAATGCCTGCTGTGGGTAGCCACTGAGGACACTGTTGAGAATAAACAGGTGTGACTCAGTCCCCAGGAGGTGTTTATACTGGAAGGGAAAGGAGGGAGAAAAAGAAATAGAAAAAACAATTGAAAGTTAGAATGAAAGCTAAGAAAGCAGTTAACAAGGAGCTGAGACGGGGAACAGAAGGCCTGGGGAGATGGTCTTTAGATGGGCAATTGGGAAGGGCAACTCTAGGAGGAGCTGTTGGAGCTGAGCCCTAAGGGGTGAGAAGGAGCACTCAGGGAGAGAGCAGGGCAAGGGCTTAGCACAGCAGCTGAGGTACTGAGGCACAGGGAAGGCAGCAGAGCAAGTTGGGAGGAGTGAGGAAACCGTGGGAAGATGATGGATTTATTTTTTATTTTTGTACTGGATTAAACCTAGTATGTGCTCTACCACCGAGCACATCCCAGCCCCTTTTATTTTTTATTTGGAGACAGGATCTTGCTAAGTTGCTTAGGGCCTCAATAAATTGGTGAGGCTGGTCTCAAACTTGCGATCCTCCTACCTCAGCCCCCTTTCAAATCACTGGGATTACAGGTGTTTGCTACTGCACTTGACAGGATTTTTTTTTCTTCTGTTTTTTTTTTTTTTCTGTGGTATTTGAGATGGAACTTAGGGGTGCTCTATCACTGAGGTACATCTTCACTCCTTTTTATTTTTTATTTTGAGAGGATCCAAATAAGTTGCGCAGGCTGACCTTGAACTTGTGGTCCTGCCTCAGCCTCCCAAGTAGCGGGGATTTCAGGCGTGTGCCACTGTGCTTGGCAAGACTGTAGATTTTGTTGTAAGCCCTATAGAGGTTTCTCAGGGCTTCTAGACAGGAGGGTGGCACAGCAGATGAGTGTCTTCAGAAGCTGTCCTGTCACTCCCTGGGACACGGGGGTGCTGGAGTCCCCAGGGAGGCCGGGAGATGGTTGTCTAGGGGACGGCCTGGCCAGGCTAGTAAGAAGTGCTCAGAGGTCACCTCTACCAGGATGCTATCCCAGCATCTCAGGCTGTCCCGGGCTTTTCTGTGCTGCCACCCCCAGGCCTGACTCTGCCATGGCACCTCGCCTCTCGCTGGCATGGCCTGTCAAGGTCACCCACTGGATAGGGTCCTTCCCTCTTGTGGCCATTTCTGATTCTATGTCTGATTCTATGAGTTGCTCAGCTGGGGCTGGTGCAGAATGGGGCTGAGGGAGGACGACCCTCCCGACCTTCCCGGCTCAGCCTGGGTGTCCGTCACTGCCCAGGAATGGGCAGGCTGGGTCTCCGCCTGCTCTGCTCCCCAGGCTGCCTCAGGTGGTGCACTTCACCGTTTACAGAAACTCTTTTCCATGCCTGTCTGTACCACCCTCCAACAGCCCTGGGGGGAGGCAGAGCAGGAATCCTCATTTTCCTGCTGGAGAGGCCAAGTGCCAGACCTGGAGCAGGGCCCCTTGAACCCTATGGGTGGCTATAGAGCACAGAGGTTAAATGTACTGTTTTGAGATCAGGCAACCGGGGTTTGAATGCTGGCTATTAATTTCCTGTGTAACTTTGGACAAAGCACTTAACCTCTCTGAGCACCTGTGTCCTTATCAGAAAGATGGGGAGTATAATTGCATCTACTTTTCAGGTGATTGTGGGTCTTGTAGAGTGCTCAGGGGAACACCTGTCCCACGAGGCATTTGGTACTTTTGGCAATTGTTATTTGAGAATCTGACAGAAGTACAGAACTCCTTCACAGAACACACAGTTTCTGAAGGTTCACAGAACCCCAGAGCCCGGTCATGGATGTACTGGAAACTGTGGGCCCTGGGTAAAGAAATGGAATGAGAAAGACCTTGTTTATAGTAGAAGAAGTACATAAGGAATAAAGTGTCTAAGAGTAAAAGATGTGCAAAACCAGCATGTAAAAAAAAAATTAACACTTAACTGAGGGAGATTTATAAAGACAAATAACACAGCACACACCTGTAGCTCCTGCAACTCAGGAGGCTGAGGCAGGAGGAACACTAGTTTGAGGCCAGCATAGGCAACTTAGTGAGGCCCTGTCTCAAAATTAAAAAAAAAGAAAAGAGAAAAGGAAGCATTCAGGATGTGGCTTGGTGGTAGAGCATCCAATGTTCAATCCCAAGTCCTGGAAAAAAAAATAAATAAATGGAGAAAAAGACTTAGCATTGATAAGAGTATTGATTTTTTTCCCCAAATGAATACGTTAATGTATAAATATATTTTAATGAAACTCCAGTTTAATATTTCAACTGGGTTTTTCTGTGAAACTTGACATACTGATTCTGAAATATATGTACAAGAATAAAGATCCAGGGCCAGGGATATAGCTCAGTTGGTAGACTGCTTGCCTTGCATGCACAAGGCCCCTGGGTTCAATCCCTAGCATAAAAAAAAAAAAAAAAGTCCATTTTAGCTAGGTGGAGTTCAAAGCCAGCCTCAGCAACAGCAAGGTGCTAAGCAACTCAGTGAGACCTTGTCTCTAAATAAAATAAAATACAAAATAGGGCTGGGGATGTGGCTCAGTGGTCAGGTGCCCCTGAGTTCAATCCCTGATACCAAAAAAAAAAAAAAAAAAGGTCCATTTCAAATTAGTTAAATACTTACATGCCTAAAGCAACACTTGGAAATGTTAAGAAGAAAGTATAAGTGAAGGTCTTTTTGACTATGGGTAGTTCTTAAAAAACATTAAAATTGCTAACCATGAGGTGGGCTTGGAGATGCACACCTGTAATCCCAGTGACTGGGGAGGCTGAGGCAGGAGGATCACAAGTTCAAAGCCAACCTCAGCAGTTTAGTGAGGCCCTAAGCAACTTAGTGAGATTCTGTCTCAAAATAAAAAATAAAAAGGACTTGGGATGTGGCTCAGTGATAAAGTGCCTCTGGGTTCAATCCCTAGCAATTTTCAAGTGCATAATACATTTTTTTTTGTCAACTCTAATCATTAGATTGCACAATAGATCTCAATCTAATTAGAAATTTGTAGCCTTTGACCCAAGTCTCCTGGGCCTCAGCCCCTGGTAACCTCCATTCTGCTGAGTTTGACTTTTTAAATTCCATATATAAGTGAGCTCATGCAGTGTTTGTCTTTCTGTGCTTGGTTTATTTCATTTAACAAATATTATGGGGTTATCTGTTTGTTGCAAATGATAATATTCCTTTCTTTTTGAAGGCTGAATAACATTCTATCCATCTCTCTCTCTCTCTCTCTCTGTTTATATTTCTATCTTTCTCCATCCTTCTGTTCATGGACAATTTGATTGGTTCTGTATCTTAGCTGAAGTGAACAGGAAAGTTTAGACATCTCTTTGACCTGCTGATTTCATCTCTGTTGGATATATACCCAGTAGTGAAATTGCTGAATCATACCATAGTTCTATTTTTAATTTTTTGAGGAACTTTCATACTGTCTTCCCTAATGCTGTACTAATTTGTATCCCACCTCCCCACCAACAGTCTACAAGAGCTCCCTCTTCTCATTCTTACCAACACACACACACACACACACACACACACACATATATATTTTTTTAAATAATGTTGGAGCTTATGTGTATGCTAGGCAGGCCACATTCCCAGCCCCCGTATTTTCTTTTTCTTTTTTTTTTTTAAACATATTACACAGGAAAGAACAGGATTAGGTTTTTAATTCCTGGTTCTTTTTTTTTTTTAAATATTTATTTATTTATTTTTTTAGTTTTCGGCGGACACAACATCTTTGTTTGTATGTGGTGCTGAGGGTCGAACCCGGGCCGCACGCATGCCAGGCGAGCGCGCTACCACTTGAGCCACATCCCCAGCCCCTTGAACCACATCCCCAGCCCCCCGTATTTTCTCTCTTTCTTTTTTCTTTGGGTGGGGGAGTACTGAGAGTTGAACCCAGGGGTGCTCTACCACTGAGCTATACCACAAGTCCTTTTTCTTTTGAGACAGAGTCTCACTAAGTTGCTGAAGCTGGCCTTGAACTTGTGATCTTTTTCTCTCAGCCTCCTGAGTTATATCTTTCATCTTCTTGATAATAGCCATTCTAAGAGGTGTGAGATGATCTTCCTTGTGGGTTTGTTTGGGTGCTGGGGCTTGAACTCTAGGACTTGTGCATGCTAAGCAAGCATTCTACCAGTTAGCTACACTCTGGTCCCTCACTGTGGTTTTAAATAATCCATGAGGATTAATAATGGTGAATATATTTATATAAGTATGGGCCATTTTTATGTTTTTTTTTATGTGTGTGTGTGTGTGTGAAATGTCTATTCAAGTCCTTGCCCATTTAAAAATCGTATTATTGGTTTTCTTGCTATTGAGTTGTTGGAATCATATATTTTGCTCACTAACCCCTAATGAGACACATAGTTTACAAATATTTTTCCATCTTCCATAGGTTGTCTCTGAGAAACTAATGTGACTCCATTTTCAAAAATAAATAAATAACAGCAGCTTCTACCTCAAAGCCTGTCCTAAGGAAGGGGGCGTGACCCTTGTCCTTGGAAAAACCCACAGAGCACTCCAAGTACATACCCACCCTGCTGAGTTGTTTGTCGGTAAATAACAGGAGAGGTCTGCAGCGCCAGGTGTCCCTGACTCAGTTAGGCTAGGTGAGGACTCATAGCAACCCCCTTAGCAACCTCCAATCAGCATGAGACAGGGAAAATACC
Organism: Marmota marmota marmota; assembly: GCF_001458135.2. Taxonomy (NCBI): domain Eukaryota; kingdom Metazoa; phylum Chordata; class Mammalia; order Rodentia; family Sciuridae; genus Marmota; species Marmota marmota. Next base: position 11,475,727 of record NW_026000082.1, on the reverse strand, counting down.
TGGAATGCCGGATGACCCCAAAGTAGGTTAGGGTAGTTTAGCACATACACCCCTCCTGGCTTAATCCAATCAGTTCAAACGAATCCCCCTCTTTACTAACCAATCACCCCTACCCAACTTGTTCTCGCCATTGAATGTGCTAATCAATGTTAAGAGTTGTTGTTTGATTATCTCACGGTATGGAATGATTTGCTGTGTGATGTTGTGACGCATAGAGTATCCCCCAAAACCTATAACATCTCACTGAACAAAGGACCAGGACTCACTTCCTGGGACCACTGCATCTGGAATGGTTGTGGGTCCAGGCTCGAGCTTACAATAAAGACTCTTGTGTGATTGCATCGGATTCGGCTCCTGGAGGTCTATTCGGGTCCCACGAATCTGGCATAAGAGTTTCTTCACTTTCTTGGTTGTTTCCTTTGCTGTGAAGAAGCTTTTCAGTTTGATGTAATTCTGTTTGTCTATTTTTGTTTTTCTGCCATCTGTGTTTTTGAGTTATCTCTCAAGAAGTCATTGCCCAGACCAGTGTTGTGGGGCGTTTCCGTTATGCTCTCTCCTGGTAGTTTTACGGTCTCAGTTCTTATGTTTAAGTCTTTACTGCGTTTTGGACTGATCTTCTGTATACAGTGTGAGACGCAGTCTACTGCAATTCCTCTGCATGTGGATATCCACTTTCCCACCATCATTTCTTTTTTCTTTTGGGCACCAAGGATTGAACCTAGGGACACTTAACCACCAAGCCACATCCCCAGCCCCTTTTATATTTTATTTAAAGACAAGTTCCCACAAAATTTCTTAGGGCCTCGTTAAGTTGCTGAGGCTGGCTTTGAACATGTGATCCTCCTGCCTCAGCTTCCCCAAGTGCTGGGATTATAGGCATGTGCCACTCTCTCCCAGTGCCATTTCTTAAAGAGACTGTCTGCAAAGTCAGTTTCCCCACTGTGTATTCTCGGCATCTTTGCTGAAAGCCAGTTGAATGTAAACATGTGGGTTTATTTCTGGGCTGTTCATTCTGTTCCATTGGTCTATGTGTCAATTTTTTTAAGTTAAAAAAAATTTGTAGTTGCAGATAGCATGCCTTTATTTATTTTTATGTGGTGCTAAAGATGGAACTCAGTGCCTCACACATGCTAGGCAAGCGCTTTGCCACTGAGCTACAGCCCCAGACCCCTATGTGTCAATATTAATGCCAGCACCATACTATTTGATTACTATCACTTTGTAATATATTTTAAATCAGATTGTGTGAAGCCTCTGGATTTTTTTCTTTTTGTTTTTATGGTATTGGGATTGAACCCAGGTGTGCTCTACCTATATATCCCCAGTTTTGCTATTTTTTTGGGTTACTGGGTATTGAACCTATGGGTACTTTACCACTGAGCTACATTCCCCCCACCCTTTTGTTTGAGACAGGATTGCATTAAGTTGCTGAGGAACTTGCTAAGTTGTTGAGATTGGCTTTGAACTTGTCTTCATCCTGTATCAGCCTCTGGAGTCTCTGGAATTACAGAGTGTGCCACTGAGCCCAGCTTTATTTTATTTAAAAAAAATTTTTTTAGTTGTTGGACACAATATCTTTATTTTATTTATTCATTTATTTTTAAATGCAGTGCTGAGGTTCGAACCCAGTGCCTCATGCATGGGAGGCAAGCGCTCACCCACTGAGCTGCAACCCCAGCCCCACCTTTATTTTTTATTTTGAGACAAGGTTTTGCAAAATTACTGAGGCTGGTCTTGAACTTGCAATCTTCCTGCTTCAGCCTCCCAAGTAGTTGGTGTTGCCAGACACAGTGGTGTAGGCCTGTAATCCCAGCGGCTCAGGAGGCTGAGACAGGAGGATTGTGAATCCAAAGCCAGACTCAGCAATTTAGTGAGGCACTAAGCAACTCAGTGAGACCCTGTCTCTAAATAAAATACAAAATAGGGCTGGAGATGTGGCTCAGTGGTCGAGTGCCCCTGAGTTCAATCCACGGTACACAAAACAAACCAAACCCAAGTAGCTGGTGTTAACAGGCACAATGTGCTACTGTGCCTGGCTTTTTGCTCAAAACGGCCTTGGCTGTTTGGGATCTTTTGTGGTTCCACACAAAATTTAGGATTGTTTTTTCTATTTTTGTGAATAATGTCATTGGAATTTTGATAGGAATTGCATGGAGTCTGAAGACTGCTTTGGGTAGTATGAATATTTTAACGTTCCAACTCATGAATACGAGATATCTCTCTATTCTTTTGTATATTCTTCAGTTTCTTTTATCTGTGTTTTGGATTTTTTAGTGGATAGCTCTTTTATAGCCTCAGTTAAATTTGTACCTAATATAAAATAGTACACTTTGAATAACCTATGGGTCAAGAAGAAGTCACAGAGAGATTAGAAATGATTCCAATTTGAATGAAAATGAAAACATAATATTAAATTTCTTTTTTTGGGGGGGTGGGGGCAGGTATCGAGGATTGAACTCAGAGGCACTCAGCCACTGAGCCACATCCCCAGCCCTATTTTAAAAAAAAATTTATTAGTTATTGATGGACCTTTATTCATTTATCAGTTTATATGGGTGCTGAGAATTGAACCCAGTGCTTCATACATGCTAGGCAAGCACTCTACCACTGAGCTACAACTCCAGCCCCCCAGCCCTATTTTGTATTTTATTTAGAGTCAGGATCTCACTGTGTTGCTTAGTGCCTCTTGTTGAGGCTGGCTTTGAACTTGCAATCCTCCTATCTCAGCCTCCCAAGCAGCTGGGATTACAGGTGTGTGCCACTATGCATGGCAATATTAAGTTTTTTGATGCAACTAAAGCAGTGTTTGAAGAAAATATATAGCATTAAGCACTTGTATTAGAAAGCAAGAAGCTCTTTCGTAAATCACCTAAGCTTCCACCTTTACGAAACTAGAGAGTGAAGAGCAAACTGAACTGAAGTAAGGAGGACACAGGACATAATAAATATAACAGTGGAAATTAATAAACATAAAACAGAGGAACAGCAAGAAAAATCAATGAAACAAAAAATCTGGTACTTGAGAAGTTTAATGAAATTGATCAACTTCCAGCCAGTCTGATCCGGAAAATGAAAGGGAGACATAAACCACCAATATCAGAAATGATAGAGGGGAGAGCGCTGCCAGTTTGATAGACATTAACTAGATAATAAGGGAATGTTATGAATAATTTCAGGCCAATAAATCTGAACTTTTTGATGAAACAGAAATACAATGTGGGGCTGGGGCTGTAGCTCAGTGGCAAAGCACTTGCCTGGCATGTGTGAGGCACTGGGTTTGAGCCGTAGCACCGCATAAAAATAAATAAATAAATAAATAAATAAAGGCGGTTTGTTCATCTATATCTACCAAAAAAAAAAAAATTAAAAAAAAAATAAAAAGAAAAAAAATAGAGTGCACCCAAATTCAATTAAGATGAAATAGACAGGTCTGGGATTGTGGCTCAGTGGTAGAGCACTTGCCTGGCTGGGTTCGATTCTCAGCACCACATATCAATCAATAAAATAAAGGTCCATTGACAACTAAAAAAAATATTTAAAAAAGATGAAATAGACAACTTAATCAGCTCTATATCTATTAAAGAAATTGAAGCTGGGCATGGAGGCACATCCTGTAATCCCAGCAGCTAGGGAGGCTGAGGCAGGAGGATCATGAGTTCAAAGCCAACCTCAGCAGAGGTTAGGGATGTGGCTCAGTGGTTAAGCACATTGGCTTCAACAAGAAAGAAAGAAAGAAAGAAAGAAAGGAAGGAAGGAAGGAAGGAAGGAAAGAGAAATAAATTAATTGAATATGTAGATATGTAGTTTAAAAACATCTTACACAGCCTACGTCATATAACAACTTCATTGGTGAATTCTACCATTTAAGACATAAAAAATATTTGGCCAGATCCAACGTTATTCATGATGAATACTGGTAGCAGCCAGGCATGGTGGGGTACCCCATAATCCCAGAGACTTGGGAGCTGAGGCAGGAGGATGGCAAGTTCAAGGCCAACCTGGACAACTTAGTGAGAACCTGTCTTAAGATATAAATAAATAAATAAATAAATAAATAAATAAATAAATAAATAAATAAACAAAAGGGTTGAGAATGTAGCTGAGAGGTAGGATGATCCTGGGCTCAGTCCCCAGTACTGAAACAAGCAAACAAAACAACAGTGACCAAAACAAGAACGACAACAACAACAAATCTCACAGCAACTAGAAATAGAAGGATAGGAACTCCTTCAGCCAGATAAAGAAAGGGCATCTGCAAAAACTCAGGTCGAATGTCATACTTAGCCCGGCAGAGAGATAGACTGAATGTCAGGAACGTGAAGGCAAGGATGTCCTGCCTCTACCACACCTACTCAGTGTGTGCTGGAGAGTGTCATCAGTGCAATAAGACAAGATGGATGGAAGGCACATGCCTATCCAACCAAGAAGTCCTCTGAGTCTTTCTCTGTAAGCATCGCCCACCAGGGCATCACAGAGACCCTGCTCAGTGCTGGGGAGTAACAAAGTCCTCTGAGTCTCCAGCCAGGGCTCTCTAGTTTTCCTTTACTGGGAGTTGTGGGATTTTCTTGGGTTCAGGTGAGAGAGAGCCTCCAGAGAGCATAAGGTTTTTTGGAATTGTGATTTGTAATCCAGAAGAAGGTGCGGTGGGGGTGAGGTGGGAGCATTAAATTGGGAGAAATCTAAGAACAAATAAAGGCATGCAGATCAGAAACTGAAAACTGCCTTTATTTGCAGACACCATGCTGATCATTACAAAGAAAATTCTAAGGAACATACAAAATGCCACTAAAACTGAGTAAATTTCAAGACATACACTTAATATTAAAAATCATTCTTTCTTTCTTTCTTTCTTTTTTTTTTTTTTGGTACTGGGGATTGAACCCAAGGGCACTTTATCACTGAGCTACATCCCCAATATCTCCTTGGTCTTTTTTTAAATTAGAGATAGGGTCTTTCAAAGTTGCTGAGGGTCTTGCTAAGTTGCTGAGACTGGCCTCAAACTTGAGATCCTCCCTCTTCAACCTCCCGAGCTGCTGGGATTACAGGCATGTGCCACCGTGCCTGGCTAAGGATAGTCTTAAAACAAATGGCACTGGAACAACTGGTGAACTATGTTTAAAAAAATGAAAGTCAGCTGTGCCGGGCATGGTGGTGCACACCTGTAATCCCAGCAACTCAGGAGGCTAAGGCAGAAAAGTTCAAGTTTGAGGCCAGGCTCAGCAATGAAGCAAAGCTCTTAGGGAGACTCTGTCTCAAAATAAAAAAAGAAAAAAGGCTGGGGACTTAGTTCAGTGGCGGAGTATCCCTGGGTTTAATCTCTAGTACTGCAAAGCAAAACCAAAACCCAAATGCCTCTAAATACACTTCTCACAAAACAAAAAGAAAACACTAAAAAGATGATAATATAAATATAAGGGCCAAAACTATAATACCTCTAGAAGAAAGCATAAGAGAAAATCTCAGTGGCCTTGGATTTGGTAGATGTCTTAAATTGGACACAAAAAGCCTATACTATGAAATTAAAAATCAATAAATTGGATTTTATCAGAATTAAATAATTTTGCTTTTCAAAAGATACTATTATGAAAAGGAAAACATGAGCCATGGGCTTGGAGAAAATATCTGCAAAACAGATATACAAAGAATAACTTGTATATAGAATGTATAAAGAACTCTTATTTAAAATTCTTTTCATTGTGATAAATTGTACATAACATAAAAATTGCCATCTAAGCTTTTTTTTTTTTTTTTTTGGCGGGTACTAGAGATTGAACCCAGGTGTGCTTTGTGCTTTACTACTGAGCTATATTCACAGCCTTTTAACTTTTTTTTTAATTAAAAAGAAAAAAAATTTTTTTGAGACAGGGTCTTGCAAAGTTACTCAAGGCCTCACTAAGTTGCTAAGATTGGCCTTAAACTTGAAATCTTCCTGCGTCAGCCTCCTGAGGATTAAACAATTTTTTAAAAATATATATTTTTTAGTTGTAGATGGACATAATACCTTTATTTTATTTTATTTTTTTAAGAGAGAGAGGGAGAGAGAGAGAATTTTAATATTTATTTTTTAGTTTTCAGCGGACACAACATCTCTGTTTGTATGTGGTGCTGAGGATCGAACCTGGGCTGCACGCATGCCAGGCGAGCGCGCTACCGCTTGAGCCACATCCCCAGCCCCCTTTATTTTATTTTTATGTGGCACTGAGGATGGAACCCAGTGCCTCCCATGTGCGAGGCGAGCACTCTACCACTGAGCTCAAGCCCAGCCCAGATTAAACCATTTTTAAGTGTAACAGTTCTGTAGTGTAAAATCTATTCAAATTCTCTAGAACTTTTTCTTGCAAAACTTGAACTCTGGGGCTGGGGTTGTGGCTCAGTGGGAGAACACTTGCCTAGCATATTTGAGGCACTGGGTTCAATCCTCAGCACCACATTTTTATAAAAATAAATGAATAAAATAAAGGCATTGTGAAAAAAAATCCTAAAAAAAAAAAAAGAAAAGAAAAGAAAAAGGAAACAACAACAACAACAACAAAACACTTGAACTCTGAACCCATTAAACAATCTCTCTTTTTCCCTCTTTCTCCTGCTCTGGCAACTACGATTCAACTTTCTTTGTCCATGAATTTGACTGCTCTAGATTACTCATTTAGTGAAATCATATAGTGTTTCTTTTTGTGATTGGCTTATTTCCTGAGCAAAATGCCCTCAAAATTTATTCATGTTTAAACGGGGCATGGTGATACATGTAATCCCAGCAATTTAGGAGGTGGAGGCAGGAGGACTGCAAGTTCAAGTTCAACCTTGGAAATTTAGCAAGAAGCTGTCTTAAAATAAAAAATAAAAAGGACTGGGGCTGTAGCTTATTGGTGAGCACCTCCAGGTTCAATCCTGGAGGTGCTCCAAATTCAATTTGTTGTAATGCCAAAACAAACAAAGGGACCATCATGGTTCGTGCCACCCCAACTATCCTTCCTGTCACTGTGGGAATTCCTCTTCTTTGCAAAGTCCACCAATCCCTTAGGTTTTATGTGTCCTCAGATGTGACTCACCAGCACTTAGAAAGTGGTCTTGGAGGTCATTTGCTGTTGCTGACACCCAGAGACCCTGCTGAGCTGAGGTTCAGCATCAATGTTGCCTGCTGAGCCAGAGATGGCCTGTGTTGGCACCCAGGCTGCGGCTCAGGCCCACCCATGAGATGCTTATGATTCTGGCCCTGAGGGTCTCACCCTTTGGGTGCTCTGAGAACATGGCTGAAGCCAGTGGCAAGGGGAAGACCCTCATGTGTTACCACGGCAGGTCCCGGAAGGAGGCTGTGGGCCTCAGGTATGACTCGTTGCACAGCAGCTCTGTTTCCACCAACTGTCCCTTTCTCCCCACAGTGACTGGGCAGGATGAGTTCCTGCATCAGCCTCTGTGGGTGCCTGGAATGCCCAGCCCCTTATAGCCCCTGGTCCTGGTGTGGAATGTACTCCCAGTGCCACACTCCTCCTCCTTGTGTTGAGAGCCACAACTGAAGGGGCCCCAGCAAACTTCCAGCTGCCAGCTGATGATTGGCTCACAGCGGCCCCAGCAAACTTCTAGCTGCCAACTGATTGGCTCCTCTGCAGTGATGCTCATTGGGCTGTTTCCCCGCCCTTTCAGACCACAGAGCTACTCATTGGGGGACTTTTTTTGGCTCCGCCCACAGGACCCAGCCAATTGGGCCTCAAGAGCAGGAGGAGTGGGGGAGGTTGAGAGGCTTGTGGGAAGCCAGTGGTGGCAGTTGGGCTCTGAGGGTTTTCCTGAGGAGCTGTATGGTGCAGTGTGTATGTGTGTTCTAAAAATAAAGTTCGTTTCTTTTGACAAGTGGCTCCTGAATTGTGCCCAGCCAGACTGCAGCATCCTTGGAAGCATCTTCTTTTGGGGATTGCTGCTGTACTTTGTTAAGTCTCTTCTCAGTTTATCAGATGAGCATGTGTCCCAACACTGGCTCTTCCGTCTATCTATCTAGCTGGTCCCTCCAAGCAATGTCCTAGGCCAGATGACTGACTCCCAGGGTTCCACCAAACCAGATATAGCCATTCACCCCAAAGACCAAACAGAAAAAGTAATGGCAAAAAGCAGGAAAGGAACTTTAATTAATATGGCTGTATTGGGAAGGTAAAGTGAGACCCAGCGTCTCAGCCCTGCCTTTGGGGGATTCATATGAACTTTAGTTTTAGATGAAGAATTGGGGTAGGGGCAAGAGGTAGGCAGAATTGAAGAGTTTTGGTCAAATTGTGGTCTGGTTGATCATGGTCTTTGTTGTAGTTCTGCAGAGAGAGAGGTGGCTCTGGAGAAGTCCTAGTACTTGAGGGGCATTTCAGTTACCATGGGACGACTGCTTCTGTTTAAGGGGACAGTCTCACGGGTGATTTGCCTGCGACATTTACTGTTCCTGAAAGGTTTTAGGCAACAACTGAAGACTTCTAGGTGCTACCCCAGGGGTCTGAGACAGGATGATGTGGAGGCTGACAGTCGAATGTCCTTGTGTCATAGGAGATGAGGTACCTCCAGAGAAGGGTCCAAGAAGTTCCCAGAGGGAAGGGGTAACTCAGCTCAGGATGAGCAGGGTCCTTGGCTTACATAAGAAAAAATAATAATTTCAGCACGTACCAGAGGCATAGACAGGGGTTTATTTAGGAAAGTAGATACATGTTCAAGAAAGAATGTGGGCAATTTCAAGACAGAGATGAGTTTTTGTCTGGCTCTTTTTTTTTTTTTTTTTTTGGATCAAGAATTGAACCCAGGGATGCTTTACCATCAAGCTACATCTCCAGCCCTTTTATTTTTTATTTTGAGATTGTCTCAGTAAGTTGCCCAGGCTGGCTTTAAACTTGTGATCTTTCTCCTGACTTAGTCTCTGAGTTGTTGGGATTACAGGCACATAGACCACTGTGCCTGGCCTGGTGCTTCTTTGGAAAGGGAATTTGGGCCTGGTTCAGTAGTGTTCACCTGTAATCCCATGTTCTCAGGAGGTTGAGGCAGGAGGATTGAAAATTCATAGCTAGCCTGGGCCACATAATGAGAGTTTGTCTCAAAATAAAAAGGGCTAGGGATGTAGCTCAGTGGTATAGCACCCCTGGGTACAATCCCAGCACCACAAAAAAGTAAACAAAATAAATAAGTTCAGCCAAGTGTGGTGGCGCACACCTGTAACCCAATCGGCTTGGGAGGCTGAGGCAGGAGGATCACGAGTTCAAAGCCAGCCTCAGCAACTGTGAGGCACTAAGTAACTCAGTGAGACCCTGTCTCTAAATAAAATACAAAAAAGGGCTGGGGATGTGGCTCAGTGGTCGAGTCCCCCTGAGTACAATTCCTGGTATAAAAAAAAAAAAGTAAATCAATAAAGAGAGGCAACTTGGAGAGGGATGTGTGTGAGAAAGTATGTAGGGATGATATCAGTCTAGTGATCACAAGGCAGTTTATGGTGGTCAGGTCAATCTTGGATCTTTAGGCTAACGTGTTCTTTCTTCATTATATAATCAATATATGGTGGTGGAAATCTCCCTAAATTATAGGTTTTTCAAAATATGGTAATTCTCTTAATCTATTTACTTTGAGGGTTAATTACAGTGCTCAAGGTAATTATCATAAGTGAATAGATTTCCCAGGAATTTGGAAGTGACTACCTTAGGAGAGAGACTGGTTTTGGGAATGACAGGCCTGGAAGTGTATGAGGAACTTCTGAATCAAAATTTCATTTCCTTGTCCTTCTTTCTTTCTGTCCCCTATTTCCTCCTCCTCCTCCTCCTCCTATTCCTCCTCNTTGCAATCCTCCTGCCTCAGCCTCCTGAGTCCCTGGTCTTATAGACTTGTGGCTTTTTTCTATTTTTTATTTTTTGTATTCTACCTCATTTGCAAATCTTGGCTAAGTCTGAAAGGGAATGAGATGGGTCAAAGGTAAAGTTAGAGCTAATAAAACTGAGTTACCAGTTTTTAGATGAACACCCCTTGGATGATTAACATACCTATGTGTAGAGCTGAGTAGGTCACAGCATTTAAGATAATAAAGGAGATAGACACAAAATGAAGGCAGAGATGCCAAGCAGTATTCTGCTTTCAGTTACCCATAAGACATCTGCAGGTGTAGGCATAGTCACTGCTTTTAGCAAAAGTAGTGTCTCTGAGTCCATTATCCTAGGAGCATATCCTATATCAGATAGTTCATATCATATGTAATACAACATACAGACATAGGGTTGGAGAGATGCCTACATCTCTCAGCTCTAGCCTGACTGGAAGCACATGTCCCCAGATGTCAACAGTGGTTCGCTCTGGGTGAAGAGATCCTGGGTGGCATTGATTATCTTTGCACTGTTTGGAACCATCCATTTTTGTCCCTTTTTTTCCCTCTCAATACCCATAAGGGCAAGGACAGTATGTCCTACTCAGAACCTCATCCCAGCACAGGGCTGGGCCCATAGAAAGCGTTCTATAAAGGTGAGGTCGGTTAGCAGATAGTCCTGTTGAAGACTATAAGGGGTTGGTTTAGCGATAACGGAGGCAATTTTCCCGCCCCAGCGCCAGCTGCACTCGGCCTGGACCTGGTGCCAGCATTTCCGCCCCCGTCCAGTGCCCGGGAACTGACGCCTTGGGTGGGCTGGAGAGCCTGGCGCCGGCCAGGGGGCCTGGACTTTTGTGATCTGCTGGCCCAGCAGCCCGGGGCCGCCCCACCCGCTCCTGGCAGGGGAGGGACCGAGCCTTCTTGTCCAGGAACTCGCCCCGACTGCTCCCTCCTTCGCCCCTGCCTGGCGCCGCTTCCGCGCCTCCCTCCAGCCTCCGCGGTCAGCCTCTGCTCTGGCACCTCCGACGCTCCCCCAACTTCTGCCCAGCAAGCAAGACCGTAGCTCCGGAGTGTCCCAGCACTTGGGTAAGCTCCCCTCCACTCGCCAGCCCATCCCCCACGCCCCCGGAAGGGCCACGTCCCTCCCTCCAGGCTCCTCCTCCCCGCAGGTCTCTCTGGAGGCAGGTGAACCTCTTTCCCGAACTGGCCTCCGGACGGCCAGGTGGTGCCGGATGACCTCTTGCTTGGGCATGCTGTGGCCTGAAGCATCCCGGGATGGGAAGCTGGGGTGGGCGGGCCTCTCGCTAGGACGCGGGAGGACTTCAGAGGCTGCCTGGGGAGGACTTGGGGACCTGAGATTCCGAATCCAGAGGGTGCAGCCAGTGCTGACTCACTTGGGGACGTGCTGGGCCCGGGAGGACAGCCCTCTTGCTAAACAGTCCCTGTGCAAGGAAGTCGGGCCCAGTAGGGGATTCCAGGTGGTGAGACCCCAGAGGTAGGATGGAGTGCGGGGCTGGCGACACTCGCTCCTCCATCCTGGATCTGCCTTCATCATCTGCTGACCCTGCCGCTCTCCATCCGCACCTTGCTGTCTTCTCTTCCTGGACTATTTAGCCTGCTTCTCACTGCTCTACTTGTCCTCGCTTCTTCTCCACAAAGGGCTGGGCATCCGAGGGGCATGGCTTTGAACCACCTCCACTTCCTCTTCCCCTGGTATCACTACCCCCTTCCTCCACCTCTTCCTCCTTCTTGGGCCCCTGCCCACCCCTTCATTCATCCCACAGCTTCCTGTGTTCTGCCATGCCCTAGGGGGCCCCTAAGAAGCAACTGGAGTTTTCAGCCTGGGGAACAGGAGGGGACTGAGGCCTTCATTGGATCATGTGTTCATGCATGCCTGTGCTTCCACTTGCTCACACAGCCCGTGTTCTTTCCCATTCACTCATTCATTCATTCTGGGGACACTTATTGAACATCTACTATGTTTAAGGCTCTGAGTGAGCCAGAGGTGGTGGTGCATCCTGTAATCCCAATAGCTCAGTAGGCTGAGGCAGGAGGATTGTGAGTTCAAAGCCAGCCTTCGCAACTTAGCATGGCCCTAAGCAACTCAGCAAGACTCTGTCTCTAAAATATGAATAATATATGGAAATAAAATATAAATAAAATGTGAAAAAGAGCTGGGGAAGTGGCTCAATGGTTAAGTGTCCTTTTGGGTTCAATCCCCTATATCCCCCCCAAATAAGACTGAGTGTTCACGGGTGTGTGTGGGTGTGTGAGTATGTGGGTGGGTGAGGATACTCTGTGTTCCATCTCTGCTGCTAGCTTGCTTAAGGTCAAAAAGAGGATATTAGCACCAATTTTCTGAATTTAAGAGAAGAAGCATTGTGAGATATAAAGGGCTATAAAGTGTGTATGCTGTGCGTGCCACTTAGGATGGGAAAGGAAGGCTTCCTGGAGGTGGTGGCATTTCAGTTGTGCCTGAGTGGTAAGGTCTGGATGTAGACTCTTCATTACTCTTGGACCATGGGGTGGAGGCAACGGAAAGAAAAAAAGAAACCCTAGGTGTGTGAGGGAACCGTGGGAAGCAAGCTCATGGAGTGAGAGGATTAGAAGAAAGCCTCGCATGGGACCGGACATGTGCTCCCATGTCTCGGCTGGCTGTCTCAGGCCCCAGGGGAGCAGCCTTGTTCTGAGTGGCTGTTAAACTCTCTAATTGTCTAGGCAGCCTTGAGGGAGTTCACCCTTAATCCAGGGGGGTATACAAGTGGAGACTGGGCTCCTAGGAATGGGCATGGAGCTGTAGGTTCTGGGCCACGGAAGGTACTGAAAAGTGGAAGTTGGAGTGGATGATGTTGGAGGTCCTCCTGCCCAGGGAATCTGTAGTCCTCTATGGAAGGCTAATGGCCCAACAGAAGGAATTTCTCGGGGTTTGGTTATTTATTCTCTCATTCATTTCCTCATTCACTCCTATACCTATTCATTCATTCAATTCATCTATCCATTCATCTATCGCTTTGTAATATCAGGGCCTGTACTGGGGACTCAAATGACACCGATGAGGTCCCTGTGCTTGTGAGTCAAATGGGAAAGACGGACCCAGGCCTGACAGTGACAACTCAGTGGCACTGTGATTTGTCACTGGGTGGGGAGAAAGGGTATGGACCTGCAAAATGAATGTAGACATTTGTGCTCCATCTAGGAAGGCCCGACTGTGGGGTCAGAGAAGAAGGATGCAGTGTGGGAAAAGGGATGCTTGGAGGAGAAAATACTCTGGGCTCACAGAGCTTCCAGAGCAGGCTTTCTGCAGACAAGGAATGTCCCAGAGGCTCACTGGAAGACTGGGCCTTTGGGCTGAGGACATCACAAGCTCTTTCCACATTAAAAACAAACCTGTTGCTGGGCATGGTGATGCACACTTGTAATCCCAGCAACTTGGGAGGCTGAGGCAGGAGGATCCAGAGTTTAAAACCAGCCTCATCAGGGTGAGGCCCTAAGAAACTCAGTGAGACCCTGTCTCTAAATAAAAATACAAAATAGGGCTGGGGATGTGGCTCAGTGGTCAAGTGCCCCTGCGTTCAATCCCTGGTATCCATCAAACCAAAACAAATACAAAAACAAACCTGTCATAATCCCCGGTAACAAACAAACAAACAAATAAACAAAAACAAACCTGCCATGCCAGCAGCTCAAGAGTCTGAGGCAGGAGAATCACAAGTTCAAAGCCAGCCTCAGCAACTCAGAGAGGCTATAAGCAACTCAAGTGAGATCCTATCTCAAAATAAAATAAAATGTAAAAAAGGGCTGGGTATATGACTCAGTGGTTAAGTACTCCTGGATTCAATTCCTGGCCCCAAAATAAATAAATAAATAAATAACAAATAAATAAAATCTGGGCTTCATTCTCTCCAGTGGTAACGTGGGAGGACTGACTTAGGTCCCTGGTTCTCAAAGTGAGGTTCCTGGTGATCAGCCGGAGCATCACTGGGGGGATTATTTCAGTTCTTGGGCCCTTCTTTGGCCCTGTTGAACCAAAAACTCTGGATATGGGCCCAGCAATCTGTTTTAACAAGCCTTCCAGGTGGTCCTGACTCAGGCTGAAGTCAGGCTTCTCTGGACTATGTATGATTCATGCACATGTTTCATGCCTCCTGCATTTGGGGCCCTGGTCTGGGTGCTGGTGGGCAGGGAGAACAGAGATGAGTAAGATGTAGTTTCAGCCCTCAGGGGGCTGCCGGGTGAGTTGGAAAGGGGATGCAGATACCCATGGGAATATTCTCTACAGGAACGGATGGTTCAGAGCTGCTGAGGCGATGAGACAGGAGCTAATTCTTTAATAAAATAACATGGGAAAGAGGAGACCTTTGTGAGCTGGATGGGTCTCTGCAGAAAGATCTAGCTCTCCATTGTTGTTTCTGGAAGTCCTCTTATAAGTCTAACCGAAGCCTTTTACCTTATACCTTGTTGTGGGGTTGTGCAGACAGGGCTTTGGACTTGAGGTCAGGAGTGGTCAGGAGTGGTGATTCTAGACAATGTCCTCACTTTGGGTGGCTCCCTGTCCATCCTTGGGCCTCAGTTTGTCCATTTCTAAGATAGGGTCGCTGGGCTAAATCCAGTGAGGCCGAGACATGGTGTTCCTTTGGAGAGAGGGTGGCTGGGGTCCAGAAGCCCTCTGGGTTTCCATTCCTTCCTTTATATAGTTGAGGGCCCTGAAAATTGCCCTGGCTGCCTGCCTATCAAGTTAGCTCAGGGACTGAGTGAGATGAGCTGTCCCTCTTGGGGCTTGTTTCTTTCCCAGTCCAGGCAGGTTGTGTGAGACCTCTTCAACTCATGCGGCCCTCATCATGTTGGGTGTGTTCGTCATTCCCAGAGGCACCTGGCATCAGAGGCCCTGCAAGATGAGGCTCCTCAGAGCCCTGCATCTTCTTCTGTTCCTGTTAGCCCGTCCACCTCACTCCTCTTCTCAGTCTATCCAGAGCCATTCAAACTTCAGGCCAGCTCTGGCACTGCCAGGAAGCAACCTGGATTTTCCCAGTTTTCAGTGCCGGTGCTATCTGTGGGCCATCTTGCTGTTTTTAAGGTCTTGCTGATTTTAATTTCTCATTTGTAGACACAGAAATGCTGACAGATACAAGCTCTTTGAGGGCAAGGCCTGAGCTCACAGGGAAGGACATTATAGTCCTTGATTCCCAGAGCAGGGAGGCTTAGAGAGGAGGGGTCTTGCCTGGAGTCACACAGCACATTAGTGAAAGAACCAGACCCAGAATCCAGGTCTCATAAACATGCCCAGAAGAGACAGTATTGAGCTTATAGTGAATGAACTAGAAGCATGAGGGACAGAGGAGAGGGCAGAGGGCTGGGAGCTGGCCTGATCGGTTTGCAGGTGCTTTGTAGTTATTGGCTGTACCACCTGGGGCACCTTCCTGTTGGGTGCCTGGCTCACAACAGGGGCCTGATTGTTATGGGGTGATTGTTATCTCCCCCATCCACTTGTCTTCCGCAGCTCTCTTGCCTGGATCCCTTCCCCCACCCTTTTATTTTCTACCTTCCAGGCTCTTTACTGTCCCAACTTCAACTTGAGTGTCAAGGTCTCCTGGTCAAGCTTCTTGCAGGAGTCAGGGGGAGAAGGGGAAAATCCTGGTGGTGACTACAGGGGGCTGAATCCTGCATGGCCATCAGGTGGAATTTGGCAGGTGCCACTTTTAGAAGAATCTCACTGCCCATGTTAAAGAAGTGAGTGGTGCGCCCTGCCTCTGGCCAGCAGCTGCTGGGCTTGACAGCCTGGATGGGTGGAGCAGGCAAGCGGCTCTCTCCAGGGTGAAGAGTCCTAGCAGGTGGGTCCGCTGTCTCTGCAAGGTGGCTGGCAGCGCCCTGGCCTCCCGCTATGCTGCAGCCTGACCCCTTGTGGACGGATGGAAATCTGGACCTGGAGCTGAATCTCCGGCCCCTGGGGACCATCCTGGAGCCTAGGGTCCCCGTGGGGAGGATGACGGAGCCCGCATGGGGGCTGGAAATGGGGGTGATTGGAGTTTGGCTGGGGTTGGAAGCCGAGTGAGCTTCCGGCTGGGTGTCCAGTAGGTGGGGACTGGCTCCCGAAGCGCCGGTGCCCAGTTGGCCGCCCCTGAGAACCCTTTTGGGCAGGGGTTCCAGGAGGAGGGGGGGCAGGAGCGGCTGCGGAGAGGCCGGGAGGCGGCTAGAAGCTCTGGCTGCGGAGGGCGGGAGCTCGGGAGGAGGAGCCCGAGGCCGCTGGCTGCATTTGGAGCCCCAGCCGGAGCCGGCTGTGGCTCAGGTGACCTGAGGCTGTCTCTGGGAGCGCGCTGCTCCCCACCGCCTGGTCCACACTGCTAGAGGCCGCAATGATCCAGAATGTCGGCAATCACCTGCGAAGGGTATGACCAGTGGGCTGGGGCGCGGGAGGCTGGGGACCCAGAAAGATTAACGTTTGCTTTGGAAGTTAGAAGTTCTGCTGCTTCTTTTTTTCACTTTCCACGGGCCATTTTCTAGCTCTCTTTGGAAAGAAATTGCAGAAGCCCGGGGCTGTTTAATTATAAGCAGCAATTTCCAAACAAGCCCTAGGGACCACTAGATCCCCAAGGGCTGGCTGTTTGACTGGAATCACTCGCAGCGAGTTCTGGAATTCTTGTGGGGTTGTGCATTTCTGCAGGCGCAGTTGTGTGTGTGTTTCTGCTGGCCATCTGAGCTGGCTCTGTGGTATTCCAGCTCCCCGCTCAAAGCCCTTTGAGCGATGGAAGTTACAGGATGAAGGTGTGTACACCCTCTAATGACGGAGCGCAACCGGGTAAGGACGGGAGAGCAGTCGCAGGACCATGTGAGGGAAAGGCCATGTGGAAAAGTGTTCCTTGAGGTGACCTTGAAGAGCACTTTCCCCTAGAACCTCCTAACAGGGACTTTGGAGCTGAAATTTCATGTTGAGGCCCCAGGCAGACTCAAGTGCCTCTCAGTGTCTGGCAGGGATCTTTGACCTGGTGCATGGAGAAGAGCTCAGGACAGACTGGCAGAGCTTTGCTGGGTGTACAGTGACTGTCTATTGAGGACATTTTCAGCAAAAAAACTTTTAAAAAGGGACCGGAGCGAATAAAGAAATATCTTATTTGTCCCCCACCTCCACCTGCACAGCCACCTTTCAACTTGGTCTCCTGCCCCTCCCAGTGCACCTGTCTTCCCACAGCCAACCCCCTTCACACTGATTACCTGACGCTGGGGATCTTGGTGACCTGGCTTGTGCATGCCTCCCTCGAATCCCCCCATCCTGCCCCTCTGCATTCTCAGCAGCAGCCCACTGTCCTGCTTTCCATGGTCTTAGTGTCTCCGTGGTCTCTCTTTCAGGCTGGTGTCCATGCTGTGCCTTCTCCCAGTCACCCCAGCCTTCCTGTGCCTCCCCTAAGCTGCCTCTGTGGCAAGTTCCTCCTGAGCCATCAGATTGAGCTCAGATGCTGCCTCCTCTGGAAAGCCCTCCCAGATTTCTCACATCACTGTGCACCGCTATGTGAGCTCCTTCTCATACTGGAATGTGTGCTTGACTCGCGCGTCCACCTCTCGCACAAGCCAGTGAGCTCCATGCAGCTGCTCCTGGTGAATCCAGCACAGAGCTGGGCCTGGCCAGAGTCCAGGGAATGATTAGTGAATCAATGAGAACAGGCGACTTCTCAGCCAGGGCAGGTAGGATCTGGACAGCAGGGCCCAGGGGGCAGAGAGAGGGTCTTCCAGGTGGGTGGGCTGCCTGTGTCTTTTCTTGGTCCCTGTCATATTTAACCCTTCAGGACTATTTTCCCATTAATCCTCATCTGTAACTGGGGACAAGCGGGTGGGTAAGAGTAGTGTCATTTTATAGTAGCAGATCCCCATAAGTGCTGCCCACGCCAGGCACCAAGCCAAAGTCAGGCACATGTTACTTCAATCAGTTCTCTGAGGGAGGTACACTCACCACCCCCAAATTGCAGATAAAGAATCTGAGGCTCTGAGAGGTGAAGTGATTTGTCCCAGATCACACTGGTAGGAAGTGGCAGAGCTGGAATTTGAATTCAGTGGTCCTGGCTCCATAGTTTGAGCTTTTAAGAAACCTGAGACAGGGCTGGGGATGTGGCTCAAGTGGTAGTGTGCTCACCTAGCATGCGTGAGGCACTGGGTTCAATTCTCAGCACCACATAAAAATAAAATAAAGATATTGTGTCCACCTAAAACTAAAAAATAAATACTAAAAAAGAAAGAAAGAAAGAAAGAAACCTGAGACAGAGTTGGGCATGGTGGTGCACTCTTGTAATCCCAGTTCAAAGCCAGCCTTAGCAATCTATTGAGGCTCTGAGCCACTTAGCAAGACCCTGTCTTAAAATAAAAAATAAAATAAAAAGGATTGAGGATGTATCTCAGTGGTTAAGTGCCCCTGAGTCCAATGCCTGGTACGAAAAAAAAGGAGAAACCTGAGACAGCCAGTTGAAGGTCTAGAAATGACATTCAACCCACATGTCCTGAGCCCATCTGCCATTTGGTTCCCCGTACTACCTCCATTGATTCTTGGAATGGAGCAGGGTGTAGATGTGGAAATTGGGCTCATGAGAACACAAGGGACCTCACATCAGCTAAAAGCACTGTGACCTTGATTGCTACCTTTGAACTTGTGCCTGATTGGCAGAGATTCTTGGATTTCCCTTGCCTCTTCCCTTAGCTCTTCTTGAATTCGGGAGATTTGGGAGGGATGTTTTCTGGTTTGGTATCAAAGCTGTTTTTAATGAAAAGCAAGCAAACCCAAAAACCCCACCAAACTATTTTCACTAGGTACGAAGAAGCCAGATTAAACTGGGAACAGAAGTAAGGGGTTGTTTCACAAGTCCCACTTTGCATGGTTTGGGGACAATTTCCAGTACCCTAAGGCACTGCAGACAGAGTGAGTGTTGAAGTCTGGTAATTCTGGCTCCTACTCATGACTGGGTACCAAGCAAACACTTGGTGTGTATAAGTGACTGAGTGAGTGACTGAAGCTGTGAGTGCCACCAAGCCTGGTGGCAGGCAGGGTGCTGTGTGTGGATCTGGGGATGCTGGAAAGTTCTTCCTGTCCTGTCTCATAAATGTCTCTTCTTTCCCCATCCAAGATGTCAGTCTGTACTGAGAACTGAGTCTTGCACTCCTGGCGGTCAAGGGACCACAGGCACCCTAGTAAAAGGCTGGCCAGACTCTTGAGAGGCCTGGGAACCTATATCCAGTCTCAGGTCTGGCCTGGGCCAGGTCAGTTCCCTGTACAACCTTTTTACTCCAGAAATGGTGACAGAGATATTTGACCTAGTTCTCCCCAAAACAGCTGGGGGCATCTGTGCTTGTGTTCATAGACCTATATGCTGGCTATACCTCTAGCATGATTGTGCTACCTCACTATGAACCTGAGGGCAGCTGGAGGAACTTCTATCCCAACTCATCCTACCCAGCCTTGTTAGGGGTCTGGCCCTTGTTAGGGGTCTGGTGGGGAGGTTTAGGACATGGCATTTGGATTAGAATCTTAGGTTCACTCCATATTCACTGTGTGACCTGGGCCAGGTGTTCCTCTGTCCGGGTCTCAGCATGTTGGGTGATCATAGAGGTCCCCTAACTCTGACATCTGGAAACCTGAACATTTGTGACAGATCTGTGTATCACCTTGAGGGTGGTCTTGACAGAGAAAGGCAGGGGCTGGTCTCCCTGGAGGAGAAGGAGGAGGAGTGGTGGAGAAGTAGAGACCTGTAGACATAGAATGATGTGCCTGTCACATAGCAAGGGTTCAGAAATGACTAAATGAAGTCATGACCACGGAAGTGGGCTGAGGTGATCCCAGAGGAAGAGGTGAGACTTGAACAATCATTATCAATCTCTTCAGGAGCGGTGTGTGAAATCCAGTCTGGTCATGGGCAGATGCCCTTAGTGTTCTTAATCTGTCTGGAGGACTCTTCCTATCCTTCAAAGTCCAGCCATCGCTTCCCATTTGAATCCCCATCCTACCTGGCCCCAGAGTAAATGAAGTCTGCTCAGGATGTGCTACCCACTTCGCTTGTTCCCTCCACAGGTACTTAACTCCAGAGGATTAACTTGCGGCGGGTGCTGACAGCTAATAGGGGACAGATGGTAAAATGGTAGTCAAATCAATACCAACGAAAATCTGTATTAAGTACTGTGACTAAAGAGTCATTGCCCTGTGCGAGCTATGCATCAAGCATGCAATAACTTATTTATTCCTTGTAACAACTCTGTGAAGTGGATAATGTTATTGTGTTCATATTAAAGGTGAAACTGAGACAGAGAGATTAAGTAATATCCCCCATATCACACAGCTAGTAGGTGGCATTGCAGGGCTTACCAGGCTGTCTGGAGCACTGAGATCTGAGAGAACAGAGAGGGAGGTCAGGGGAGAGCTCTTTGAGCAGGTGACAGTTGAGCAGAGATCTAGTGGCTGAGCAAAGGCAGCTGTGGGAAGACCTGGGGAGGAGCATTCCGGGCAGAGGGAGCAGTGTTCATTTGTAGGCTCTGAGGTGTGGGAGCTTGGTGTGTCTGACAGCTGAATGGAGCCCAGGTGGCTTGAAGTGGGGAGAACCAGGGGCAGAACACTGGAAGAGGCAGAGATGAGGCTCTGAGATGCTGCAGCTGTGCATCTGGGCCTTGTAGGTGAGGGGGTTTGGTGTGCTGTGAGCTCCTTGAGACTCTCTGGTCCCCAGGCTTAGTACAAGATGCACAGCCCCTGCAAGCTGGACTCGGGGACCCAGGGAAACAATCTTCCTGACTCCGCTTCTCTGTGTGGCTAGCACTCTGATGGTCCCAACTGCCTTCCCAATGACTCCAACTCCTCATAGCAGGGAGGCAGGGATAGGATCAGCCCCCTGCACAGATGAGGTACAAAGAAGTGAGATGAGGTGCCTGGGTTCCTGAAGCTGGCCAGAGAGACTCAGGACCCACCTGCTACCTTGGGACCCTTCTCCAGGTCTTTCTTTGGCAGGAAAGCATCTGGAACCTCTGTGCACCCAGTGGGTGGTTTCCATCACCCTTGGACCTACCCCATCCAGCCTCCTCTGCCCACACTTGCACACTGAAAATGTGGGCTTGGAGTCCCAGGCTGTCTGAGCTGATCCTCCCATGCATATATCAGGGTCTAGGGAAGGTTGTACCACCACCCCGGCCTGTGCCTGGGCTGGTAGTGGGACTGTGCTGGCATCTTGGAACTTTTGGAGAGCTATTCACTGCTCTGCCAGACAGCGAAAGGGTCCAGAGAGACCTGCCTACTTACTTTGCCTTTGTAGGCTCCAGTTTTTTGATCTATGAAGCAAACTTGCCAGGTTGTTGATAGAATTAGCCATTGGAGGACTGTAGAACTCGGCATGGGATTGGCCTTGGTTAGTACTCGTTCCTTTTTTTCCCCATCTCATCTGGACTTGAGTTTCCTCAATGGCCCAGTGGCAGGGCTGGTTGGTCTACTGAGATGGTAAGAGGTAACTTTTCTGTTGAGGACCTACTAAGTGTTAGGCATATTTAAATGTCCTAACAGCTCTGCAAGGCTGCTGGCATTCAACTGGCTTTCTTTCCCCCTCTTTTGGTATTGGGGATTGAACTCAGGGGTGCTTTACTACTAAGCTACATCCCAGCCCTTTTTATTTTTATTTTGAAACAGGGTCTCACTAAGTTGCAGAGGCTGACCTCGTATTTTTGATCCTTCCAGCCTCCTGAGTCACTGGAATTATAGGTATGCACCACCATGCCTGGCTCAACTGGCTTCTCAGATCAAGGCTCTGGCATTAAGTCACTTTGAGCTAGTTAGACAATTCGAAGTCTTGCCTGATCCTAGGCTCCAGCTGGGCAGGGATCCTGGGTACCAAGGCTCTTTACCTTGTCCTGGTCCGACCTGGCTGAGCCAAGAAACTGACATATTTGCCTTGTACCTGCTCTGTCCTGTGGTTCCAGGCACAGGTGGTGCTGCTAGCTGGGTCCTTGGCCAGCTCCCTGGCTACAAGCCTGTGCCCTTGTCATTCCCAGGAGCAGCCTCATTGCAGGTCAGAGGTGGCATCAGGACAGCAATAGGCCCAGAGTTTGGCACTTTGGGGATGCAGGAATGAGTCAGACTGGACCTGTCCTCAGGTGCCCCAGATGATGGGGAGATAGAGAGAGGATCACGTGATGATGGTAGCACAATGTGGCCAAGCTGTGGCAGATGAAAGCCTTGAGGTGGCCTTTACCAGCTCAGGGAGGGGTCAGGACAGGCTCCGTGGAGGAGGTGATGGATTGGCTTCCCTGAGAGCTTTTCTGGGTTAGGAAGTGCAGTCTAGGAGAGGCACCTGTATGTGAGAGGTGGGAAAGAAGCCAGTTCCACAAGGAAATGAAGGAATTTAGCAGGGACCCCTGAGGACACTCTTTCTGCCCCCCTTGACTATGTAATATGTGTGTGTATGGGGGTGGGCAGGAGATATACATATACATCTCCTGCCTGGGTCTTCCTCAGTGGTAATAATTTGCCCTCAGCCAATTACACATTAACTCATTAATGTCAGTAGACACAAACTGGTAAGCCTTTTTGGAGAGTCTGCCCAGTGGGCAGAACCAGCTCCAGCAGGGAGAAAGCAGAATCTCAGCTCTACCACTCAGTGGCACAGAGCCTCAGCTTCTCTGATAACCAGGCTTCATTTGGCTCCCTCTCGTGTGCCAGAGGCACGGCTCCTTGTCCCTCGAAGGCCTAGGTGAGGAGTAAATGGAATCATGCAGAGCCACTGTA
This sequence comes from Marmota marmota marmota, assembly GCF_001458135.2. Taxonomy (NCBI): domain Eukaryota; kingdom Metazoa; phylum Chordata; class Mammalia; order Rodentia; family Sciuridae; genus Marmota; species Marmota marmota. Next base: position 11,453,192 of record NW_026000082.1, on the reverse strand, counting down.
GAATGTCACAGCCAGATGCCAGACTTCAGAGAGACACGTGCACCAGCCCCTGCTCTGGGGCTTTTCCTGGCTCCTCGTGTGCACTTTGCCATCTAGAATGTGCTGTCCGTGCTTTATCAAATCAGGCTGTTCAGAGCCAGTGAGTCAGCAGCTGGGCTGGGCTCGGGCTGAATCCGGGCTCTGGGGGCTCGCTGAGGGGCAGCAGTGCCAATTCTAAGGTCTCTCCACTCCTAAGCTATGTCCTATTTGTGACCCTAGAACAGGCTGTGATCCGCCCCGGGGTGTGGCCTGGCCCAGGTGTGGTCCTGGTCCCCAGTCAGAGGTTGTTAAAGGCCCTTTGGCCTCTCTTAAAGCACCTCTGGTTTCCAGGAGCCTCCAGGCCTCTGCACCAGGTAGGTCCATGTTTTCTTTTGATCCCTTGAGAAGGTTGTGGAGAGACCTAGTACCTCTCTTTTCTCCGGGGATCCAGCCCCAGTGAGCTGTGGCAGGGACAGAGGGGAGGTCTGGAGCCAGAAGACCCTGGTGTGATCTTGATGAGCTGTTTCTCAGCTTCAGCTTCATCTCCGCATGGCAGGGCTACAGGGTGATGATGGACCCTGTCACTTGAGCAGGTTCACACCGTGAGCTTGACCAAGAAATTAATGTTAGATCGGTCTGCTTGCCTACAGGCTTTGCAAGCAATGGGGTTCATGGAAAGGGTGGGCCCGGAGAGAGGAAGGGGCCAAGGATTAAATGACTTTAGGGTAGGGGTGGGGTGGAGGGATGGTCTGTCCACGAAGAGAGTCAGAAGGGGAAGAGCCCAGCACTGCTTCCCACCCCACCCTGAGGGCCTCCTGGGACTCTGAGCTGCTCCGGTCCTACCCTCCCCTTGATTTTGAAGATAAAAGCAGAGCTTCTAGGCAGCAAGTCTAAGAAAGGTGTGTCTCTTGGGGAAACTGGTTCTTAGCTAGGCAAACAGGTGAGTGGGAGGGACTTCTGAGCTGGCCAGGCTGGCCCTGTGGACAGGGAGTGGTGGTGGGGTGGTGACAGCCAGGGTCTTTACCTCAGAGATCCCTCCACAGCCCAGGTAAGATCCACTCTTCAGAGACCACCTCCCCAGTCAGTGGTGTTCCCCTATTGCCTGGAGGGCAAGGGAGTGGGGGAGCAAGAGAGGAGAGTCTGAAGTGCCGGGAGTAGGGGCCTGGAGATGTGGCTTGGTGGTGGAGCATTAGCCAGGCTTTGCAGGAGGCCTTGGGACTGATCCCTAGCACCTGTAAAAATCCGGAGGAAAGGAGTGCCATGGACTGGTGACCTGACCTCCTTCTGGGGGTGTTCCTTCTGCAGAGAGCCCTTGCTGGGTTCTGGAGTCAGAGAACCTCAGTTCAACCTCTCCTTTGCCTTTTACTGGTCAAGAGTCCTTGGAGGGATCTTTTATTGATGAATTTTTTGTTTTCCTCATCTGCGAAGTGAGGATTTCTGCTTCTATTTTTTGTTTTGAGACAAGGTCTCACTAAGTTGCCAAGGCTGACTTTGAATTTGCAATCCTCCTGCCTCAGCCTCCTGGGTTGCTGGGATTACAGTGGAGTTGAGAATTTAAGGATCCCCAAGGACTGGACCTGGCACACAGTGGCTGCATGACAAGTGGTAGCCTTGGATTTCTAAAAGCGATCTTTTTTTTTTGGGGGGGGTGGGGGCGGTGTGCCAGGGATTAAACTCAGGGGCACTGAGCCACATCCTCAGCCCTATTTTGTATTTTATTTAGAGATAGGGTCTCATTAAGTTGCTTAGTGCCTCACCATTGCTGAGGATGGCTTTGAACTTGTGATCCTCTAGCCTCAGCTTCCTGAGCCGCTGCAATTACAGGCATGTGCCACCAAACTGTGGCTCTTAAAAGCAGTCTTTGAGGTTCTGCTAGGTCACTTCTTGGGCAGCTCCTGACCTGTGGGCAGCACTCTGGCTCCGTGGGACCCCTCCTACAGGCTCTATTCCTTAGCATGGAAGGAGCTCTAACATCTAACATCTAGGACCTTCCTGTCCCCATGTCCCCTTCCAACTACTACCATGTTTCTTTGCTCCATTTCCCCTTAAAAATTGCTGAGTTTTCTGTGATCCCATTTCCACTTGGTTACCTCTCATCCTCTCCCTAAGTCATTCTGACGGAATCCTCCATTTCCCTCCCCACTCCCTTCCTGTGGTTAAATTGGGGAGAACTTCTCTCCCCATGTGCTTCAGCTCTGCTTGTGGCTCCTGGAGAGCCACCCTCCCCAGGGCCTGCTCCTACCTGGCTCCCTCTAGGCTCCTCCTTCCTACTGGCCTGTGTCAAGTGTGGGTGTCTCTGGCTACCTTCTCTCCTTGGGTCTTGTTTATACTGGTCCTAAGACTGCAAAACAAACCACCTCAGACTTAGTGGCTTAAAACAACTCTTTATGACATCTTGATGCCCAGGAGCTCGATCAGGGTTCTACTGGGTGATTCTTCTGCCCTGTGGGGCACTGGTGGAGGTAACTTGGTGGTTTTTAGCTGGCAGATGAGCTAACTGACTTTGTTGGCACCTCAGTAGGGATGGCTTCAAGGTTGGGCTTAGATGGGACTGTCATTCAGAATACCCACAGATGACCTCTGTAGTGTGACAGTCTCAGGGGAGTCAGATTTCCTACCTGGCAGAGGGCTACAGAGTAGGAGGTCCCAAAGGCCTGGGTGGAAGCAGCAAGGCTTCGCATGATCTGGTCTGGTTGAAATGTCACCAAAGTTGACTCAGATCCAGGGGTGGGGATTCGATTCTACCTCTCAGTAGGAGTAGCAAAAAATCAGCTGCATTTTGACCACAAAGTTGCAGATACTCACATGCCTTTTTTTTTTTGGTACCAGGTATTGAACCCAGGGCGCTTAGCCACTAAGCCACATCCCCGTCCCTTTTTTATGTTTAATTTAGAGTCAGGGCCTTGCTGAGTTACTTTAGGCCTCACTAAATTGCTGAGGCTGGTTCTGAACTTATGATTCTCCTGCCTCAGCCTCCCAAACTGCTGGGATTAACAGATGTGCGCCCAGTTCTGTTTTATTTTTTTGTTTTGAGACAAGTTCTCACTAAATTGACAAGGCTGAATTTGAATTTATAATTCTCCTGCCTCAGCCTCCTGGGTTGCTGGGATTACAGACATGTGCCACCGTGCCTGCCCTGGAACTCCTTGACACCTCTCTGAATGTCTAATTCTTGCCAGGTGTGGTGTCACATACCTATAATCCCAGTGGCTCTGGAGACTGAGACAGGAATATTGAAAATTCAAATACAGCCTCAGCAATTCGGCAAAGCCCTAAGCAACCAAGTGAGAACCCTGTCTCAAAAAAAAAAAAAAAAAAAGTCTAGGAATGTAGGAATGTGTCTTAGTGGTTAAGCACCCCTGGGTTCAATCCCTGGTACCAAATAGATAAATAAATTTCCCAGTCACTCATTCCAAGCCTGAGCCTTCCCTTTCTCTCACCCTCCTGCCTGGGAGCCACCAGCAAGTGGTGCTGGAGGGAAATCCAGCCCCTGTGGGGACCTACATGGCCTTGGGCAACCTGGCCCCGTCTGCCCTCCTGACTTCTCCCCTTCCACCTTCTTCCCCACGGACAGCCAAACCCCTCTGTTTTCCGCCTGCCACCCTGCAGCCCCAGGGCCTTGTGCAATTGCTCCTTGCCATTTACCTTAGGCAGGAGCTCTCCATTTCCCACCCCAGGTCACCTCTTCCCACCCACCACCTTCTCTCTTGATGACATCCCTGTTTTTCTCTCTTCTGGCACGGTCCATTCTCTAAGATGACCTTGTTTCTTTTTGCTTACTATCTGTCCGTGAGGCTGTTGTGTGCTATCCTGTGTTCCCAGCTCCTGCAAGTAAGGAATAGGAGTTTAACAGAGAGAGACACCTGCTAGAGCCTCTTTCTAACCTTGTTTATCCTTGTGTCATCTTGATTTTATACCTTATTAGGTCTTCTGCTCTCTGACCCAGCGGGCCGCCCGCTCTGCAGCCAGAGTCCCCCATGCAGCCTGGCTCCCCCTCACCCCACAGTTCCTCCTGCAGCCTGGCTGTCCTTCCTGGTCCTGGCCCCTCTGTTCCCCCCTCACAGTGCTGGGCCTCATGCTGCGGCAAAACCCCAGCTGTCTCCTCCCCGCACTGAGTCACTCTTTCCCTAAATGGGACCCCTCACCACCTACCCCCACCGCAGCGGTAAGTCTTCAGCAGCCACAGGGCCAGGGTTTGGGTTACAGCAGGATTGTCACTGTTGAGTTTGTGGACAGACTAAATCATGAGGCTGTTTTCACATAAACAGCTATTAAGCTAGAGCCACCCTTGCACGCAAACTATCCCTTAAGAAAAGGGATAGTGGCCGGAAACACTTCAAGGGAGACCAGCAAAGTGAGCCTTTTCCATTTTCATCTCCTGGGTCTGTTTGGTCTTTTTTTCCCTTTCAGTACTGGGGTTGGGACTTGGGGGTGCTCTACCACTGAGCTATATCCCCTTAATTTTTTTTTTTTTTATTTTGAGGGAGGGTCTTGCTAAATTGCCCAGGCTGATGTTGAACTTTTGATCCTCTGCCTAGGCCTCCCAAGGCTCTGCGATTACAGGCATGAGCCACTGTATTTGGCTTCTTTTTTAAAAAAAATTAATTTATTTATTTTAATTAGGTATATAAGACAGTAGAATGCATTTTGATTCATTGTACATAATTGCAGCACAACTTTTCATTTCTCTGGTTGGACATGATGTAGCATCACACCCTGTGTGCAGTCATACAGGTACCTAGGGTAATGATGTCCATCTCATTCCACCATCTTTCCTGCCCCCATTCCCCCGCACCCCACTTGGCTTCTTCTGCTTGGTCTTGTATGTTACAGACTTTCAGGTGGCCTTCCATGACTGGGTGATTCATTCAAGCCATCTGACCTGGTATTGAATGGAGCAGGCAAATAGGGTACTCCTTTGGAGATGCCTTTCAGCTTCAATTTAATATGTTTTTACTGAGCATTTAAAATGTTTGGGGTCTATGCAAATGCAAGATTTGCAGATATGTCTATTCTTGCCCCAATGGGCCCCTCTCTGTGCCTGGCATATCTTATTCTTTGTTACCCCAAGCTGGATTCTAGTGATTGTCACATTTGATTCTAAGCATTTATTTCCCCCCTGAGGGTCTTGAGCCTTCTAGGGGCCTGGGAAGTAGGAATGGTCAAGCAACCGAGTGTTGGACTGTGTGGACATCTGTGGGAGGCCTCATGAAGGGCCATGGACTCCATCTTGTTCAAACCTGATTCTTCATTGAAATGAAGCCTTGGTGGAAGAAAGATTTTGTGTTCAACAGGCAGTACTGGGAGGAAAAGTGAATATCGTTGTCACAGGATGGGGCTAGGAGGCCCCAGCTGACCCATGCTCTCCAAAGGTCACTTTACCAGTCTCATCAGATGTCCCTTATCCAGGGCCCTGCTCAGGCCTTTCCTCTCTAGACAGTTTCCTGTGTCTTTCAACCATACCTGGCTTTTTTATGTGTATGTGTGTGGGGAAATCCAGAACTGAACTCAGGGGCACTTGACCAGTGACCACATCCCCAGCCCTATCTTGTATTCTGTTTAGAGACAGGGTCCACTGACTTGCTTATCACCTTGCTTTTGCTGAGGTTTTGAACTTGCAATCCTCCTGCCTCAGCCTCCTGAGCGGCTGGGATTACAGACAGGTGCCGCTGTGCCAGGCCCATGCCCAGCTTTTTAACAACATAAAGATCTGCAGTGTTGGGAGCCCTTCCTGTGGGTCAGCTCCTATTCTTTCCACATGTAATCTCATTGAGTCCTCTTTATGACAGTCCTGTTCCCATTTTAGAGATGTGGAAACTGAGTGGTTTAGGTAAATGGCTTAGGGTTATCCAGCCAGCCAGGCAGGGCAGGAGCCAGCACAGTCTGAGCCTGCTGAGCCAGGCCTCCACCTCTGCTCACCCGGTGCCTTTCTGTGCTTTTCTTTCTTCTCTCCCTCCACCTTTTTTTTTTTTTTTCAGTAAGCCTTTCTGGTGGGCTCTTATTCCTTTGAGAGTGTGGAAAACAGTGGGATGTCATGGGGCTAGGACAGGTTAAAGCTGTGTTGCAGGCCAAGAGTGGGAGGCTGAGGGAAGAGGGCCATGTGCAGCCTGTGCCTGGAAAGAACCGTGGCGCCCTGTCTGCTCCGCAGCCTCCGCCTCTCAACCCTCAGGTTTACCAATGTGAGGCCTTTGAAGCAGCCCCACGGGGTTGGTGTCCCTCTGCTAAGTCTCCTTCTGAGGCCTGCTCCACCTGCACTGCTTAATAAGGGAATGTCTTCAGTGACGAGTCACACCCCCTGCCCGCCCTGCTCTGCCCTGCTTCCTGAACATTTTAGAGAGGAATGAGTTGTTGTGTGGTGCTGGGGAAGGGGGTAAGGTGGGTAAGGTGGGAAGGAGGAGGCTGAGTGGTAGGAGAGTTCTGAGGCCAGCACCTTGAGGGCCTGCGGGGTGCCCAGTGGGGAGGTATGGCCTGAGGGGCTGGGAGAGGAGCCCCACTTGCTGGGGAAGGCAAGACACAGCCCTCAGCAAGAGGGGCCCACCAGGCTGCCCGCTTCCTGGGGCAGGAAGTCCCAGCGGCTGCCAGAATCCCCAGGCTGAGAGCAGCTCAAGCCAGAGGAATGTGTGGTGTGTGGTGTGTGGGGGGAGGCGGGAGGGGCCCTTCATGTCTCCCTGGCTTCTCCTTCTGCTGTGTGTGTGTATGTGTGAGCGTGTGTGTGCGCATGTCCATTCTGCTGGCCGGGCTCCCTGTCAGCCTCTTTTGTTTGTTCTCTCTCCCTGACCTCATCCCTTTTCTATTCTTCCTTTCCCTCCTCTCCCTTTCTTCCATTCTCTCTCTACCACTGTTTTTCCCCTCTGTCTATAGCTGCTCTCTTTTCTTCTCCCTTCCTGCTGGTGCTCTCTCTCTCTCTCCCCCTCCCTCCCTCTCTCTCCTGGAGGGGAGTTGTGATGCCAGGAGCTGCAGTGCCCAGTTCCAGGGTAAATGAGGCAGCTTGCAGGATGGCAGGGCCTGAGCCTATTGCCTGGTTGCCTGTTGCCATGGTGACCTAGAGGCGGTGGCAGGCAGCAGCCTTGGCTGTCTGGCAGGGAAGACATGTAAGGCTCTGATGAGGTGAGGCCAGGTCTGTCCTTCACAGCCTCTGAATGGCCACCTAGCTGCCAGGGCTCATGAGGTGACTGCCTGTGAATGTGGGTGCTAGGTTGGGTGCTGTCCTGGTGAGTCCCCTGAGGTGCACACGGCAGAGATCAGTCGCGTTTGGGGTCAGCACCCTCCTGGCCTTTTTCTGGGGCATGCTGGAGTAGGGAGTGGGAGGTGGCAGAGGGTCCAAAGGGAGAAAGCCACAGGGAGGTAGCAGGGGTGGAGGTGAGGTGGGTGCTGGGAGACCTGGACGGGCAGATGTGCTTCTCATTAGAAGGGTTTGTGTCGGAGAGAGTGAGCCCGTGGTCCAAGGGAGCAAGCGAGCTCATACTGGACAGTCAGTGGATGGGGTATGGCAGGTGGCATTGCTGTTCTGGAGAGAGGCCCATCTGGCATGTGGTGTCTTCTCCTCAGAGCAGAGGGTTTTCAAGGTACAACCTTCAGCTCACAGAGAGCGCACAGTCTCCTCAATGGTGGTGGCTCATTGGGACAGTGTTCCAGAAAGTGCCTTGACTCTGGACTGTAGGGTACTGACACTACAGGTCTTTCTTGTCTCCAAGGCTGTCACAAGTGCCTGGGAGGCAGCGGTGACTACTCTGCCTGCCAGGCAGTTACAACAGAGTGGCCAAGCAGCCTCAGCCTTGGAGTTAAACAGACTTGGGTCCAAGTCCCACCTCTGCCCTTTGCTGGCTGAATGATTTTGTGTGTGCATATTCAAGGCACCCACCCTCCCTGGGCCTTTGTTCCCCCATCTGTAAAATGGGACTAATAACAGCAGGGTTGTGTGAAGATTAAAAGATAAAAGTGCGAAGATTAAAACTGCATGTGAAATCCTCAGTACTCAGTAAATCCTCAAGGGAGAGCCGTTGTTCTCCATCTTGCTCTGCGTGCATACCCTCTTCAATTTTATGAACAAAAGAAGCTTGTGAAAAAAGCCCAGACAGGTTAAAACACTTGCTCACGTCCCACAGGCCGTTAGTTCTGGGCACCTTGCAGGCATAGTGCCCAACAGTACAGAGAAGAGACCAGTACAGTGAGAATCCTAAATATTCAGAGTGGTCCTGAGGCACAAAGGTGAGAACACAGGCAAAGGCAGAGGCTGTCCTCCATGTCTTCATGCTCTTATCCAAAGGCTAGGTCAGGCTAGCTGAGGTTAAGCAGAACCCCAGCCCCCACAGACTATGCCCCGTCCTGCAGGTCTCGGCCGCCAGCCCCCACGCAGGCTCAGGCCGCACACACTCCTGCAGCCCCTGCCCCTGGGTTACCTCTGGTTCCATGCCTAGCTTCCCATCTGGACCCTGTGAAGATGGCCCCCAATTCAGGTTTGCTCACCAGGGTAAGCCTGACCTAGCCTTTGGATAAGAGCATGAAGACATGGAGGACAGCCTCTGCCTTTGCCTGTGTTCTCACCTTTGTGCCTCAGGACCACTCTGAGTATTTAAGATTCTCATTTTACAGGTGAGGAAACTGACCCCGGGGGGGCGGGGGTTGCCCATTGGTTGTTGAATGAATGAATGAATAGCTGAGTGGACAGAGGGGAAGCCGTTGCCTGAGGCCCCCCTGCTGCTGAGGGTAGGGTTGGGATTCCAGAACTCCAGGACCCCCTGTTCCATGCTGCATCCCTTCTCCATGTTTCCATTTCCCCAAGTGAGAAACAAAGGCTGCTGTCTCTTTGATGGTTGAGAAAAGTGAGCCCCATCTAGCCGACTGACCCGTGCTCTGCAGTCTCCTTGAGTGATGCTCCCGCACATGTGTACAGCACCTCACCGTTAGCTACTGCCTTGAGTTTTGGGGATCTGCTTTTAGTAGTAGTAGTCCCTACTACTTTATCATTGAGCTGCATCCCCAGCCCTTTTCATTTTACATTTGGAGACAGGATCTCACTAAGTTGCTGAGGGCCTTGCTAAGTCGCTGATTTGCAACCATCCTATCTCGGCCTCTGGAGTCCCTGGGATTATGGCTGTGTCCCGCTGTGCCTGTAGGAATCTGCTTTGATCCTTGTCCTACCCTTGAATGGAGGTGGGCTGCTTGTCCCGTTTTTCCCAAAGAGGAAACAACTCAATGACATGCCCAAGGACTGCCTGACTCTCAGCCCATTTGCTTAAGACCTTGGACAGAGCCTTGGGCCTCAGTTTCCCCATCCATGCAACCATTCCAGGTGTAATCAGTCTCCAAGCCCTTCTCACTCATGATGCCAAGGAAAGGTCTGCAGGGTAGACAGAGGCCAGAGACCTGTGCTCAAGCCAGAGCTGGGCAGCTTGGGTGGGATCTGGGACTTCACTGAGCGAGGGTCCCTGAATACTTTGTCAGTGGTAGGGCCTCAAATATTTGCTCCTGGGTCAGATGAGATGTGCATGGAGTGGCATTCAGGAAACACCTTCTCCATTTGCTCTGGCTCCTGGCCAGTTTCTCAGTGGACCCTGGCAGTTCTGATGACCTTGACCTGGCTGAGGGTAGGCATCAGATTTCAGACAAGGATATTTTTACCCTTGGGGGTGGAGGAAGGCAGGTGATGTTCTGGCTCTCTGTTCTAGAATGGGTTGAGGGGACAGGATAGGAATGGGGCCTCATGATGTGTGTGCTCCCTGCCTATGTGAGGTGACACTAGTGAACCCACTGAACAAATGCATATAGTTGGACCACAACAAGCCACACTCTGTGCTCCTGGGCCCTATAGGCACCAGGAGTGGAGAGAGGGTTCCTGCTTGGTGGATCTTCTGTTCTGGTGTCAATCAAATACCCCACGATTAAGTGGGCATTGTCACAATGGAGAGCACGACAGAGGTGAGGCACATGGTGGGTGCCAGAGTGCTGAAGTGGGGAGGAGATAATGCAGCCAGGGAGAGCAGGAGTATAGGAGTGGAGATACCATCTGATGTTTTGTTCATTTATTTTTGTACTGGAGATTGAACTCAGGAGCACACAACCACTGAGCCACATCCCCAGCCCTTTTTATTTACTTATTTTTGAGACAGGGTCTCATTAAGTTGCTTAGGGCCTCACTAAATTGCTGAGACAGGCTTGGAGCCTGTAATTCCCCTGCCTCAGCCTCCTGAGCCATCTGGATTACAGGTCTATGCCACTGTGCCTGGCACAATCTGATGTTTTGGGTAATCAGAAGCCTGTGGTATTTCCCTTCCCAGGCTCAGGATGGCTTCATGGATGAGTGCTCCCTGTTTTACCTAAGAGTTTGATACCCTCTGCTACCCTTTGTTGCCTTGTCTGCTCGGAACCTCAAGTCCAAATGCGGTTCTCTATGGTAGGATCTGGATTCCTACCATAATCTTTTCCTCCCTTATTTGGTTCTTTAACTGGAATTGTTTGCATTTCTGGCCCAGTGAATGTGTATCCTGTGTGTGTCCCCTGTGTGTGTGTAGAGTCCACCTCAGAGCCTTTTTTGGGAAGAAGGTAGGGAGTAGGCCTGGGGGGAGCTTTGGAATGTGGACAGTACTCCTTCTGGCCTGTGAGTAAATGGCTCGGAGGCTGCCCTTGATTGCACTGGTCTCTCAAAGAGGCTGGAAAAGGGCTGAGCCTCCCTGGTGGGGACAGGCATCCAGTTTAGGAATCTGGCTCACACTGTTCAGCCTGACCTGGCTAGGACAATGAGGACTTTCATGGGGCCTTGCCCATGGCTCCAAGGGTGGGCCAGAGGCCTTCTCTCCCTGCCCCCTCAAGGGACTGCCTCAGGGCCCCACCCCATGCCCTTGGGAGAGATGGGGTGGGGGTGGGGGAACACTGGCTTCGTGGTATTTGGCTGGGATTAAGTCCTGCCCCGGGATCACTGGCTTTATAAATTGTCCCAGAACCACTTAAAGGAGCTCATAATCTGGCCCTCACAGGGCTGTGGCTGGGTTCTGGTGAGCTTATGGGTAGAAAGTACTATTAAACAGACCAGCGTCAACTATGTTTGGGTCTTTATTTCTATAGGAAACTCAAATTCAGCTTTCTAAAGTTAACAGTAAGTGATCAGTAAGAGCTAGCCATAGGGTAGGAGTTTTATACACTCACTCTCCTTTCGTTTCATCCCACAGTGACACGTGGAGGTAGGTATTATAATCCCATATTTACCGGTAAGGGAATTGAGGCCCATAGGTGTTGAACAGTGTGCCTGAGGTTTCATGGGGAGGTAGTAGAACTGGACTTGAACCCAAGCCGGGCCAACCCCAATGCCTGTGCCCAGCTGGTGTCGCGGTGGGCATCTTCAGAGGCTGTTCAAGCCTGTGACTCCTGCCAGGGCAAGTGCTGTCCTTTGCACTAGACCTGCTATTCTGAACGGGATCCGCAGGCACTGTGATCTCTGCCCTGACTGATCACTGTGGGCCATACCCTTCTCCAGGAGTCTTCCATGGTTTCTGGGCACTCTGGGTCTGCTCACCAGGTCCCTGACTGCCCACACCTATTTCCACCCCAGCAGGTGTGCCTGGCATTTCCCCACCAGCGTGCTGTGCCCTGATGTCCACACTACCAGAGCTGCTGCTGTTCCCTGCCCCTCTGTTCCCCACAGCCTCTCCGCAGCTCACACAGACGCCTCTTGTCCTGGGTCTCAGCCCTAAGGCTGCCTTGTCATTCGTCTTTTCCTTCTTCTCTTCCACTGGCAGTCATTTGGCGTCTGCTCTGTGCTGGACCTGGGTCTTGTCCTGTGGGGGTGATGGGAGTGGCAGGGCTTGGTCAGTGCTGTGAGGGAGACAGGAGGCTGCAGGAGTCTGGGAGGCCCTGGCTCTCCCTGTGGATAAGGGGTGTGGATAGAGGATGAAAGTGGCAGAGGAGAAGGTGGACAGGGTGGACAGGGGCAAGTGAAGGGGCTCTGGCAGAAGCAGTATTCCTGTGGTGGGGGAGAAGAGCAGGAGCGGGAGCAGTGCTCTGAGGAAGGCACGTGGTTGGGAGCTGTGGGACTGGGGCTAGTGTAGAGCTGCAGTGGCTGGGCCTTGCTCCTGACAACCATGGGAGCCATCAAAGAGTCTTGAGCAGGTAGTGCCTGGTGAGAACTGTTCTTTAGAAAGGTCATTGTAAGCTGAGCACAGGGTTGCACTCCTGCAATCCCAGCAGCTCAGGAGGCTGAGGCAGGAGGATTGCAAATTCAAGGCCAGCCTTAGGCAGCCCTAAGCAACTTCGAGAGACGCTGTCTCAATAAATAAGTAAGTAAGTAAATAAATAAATAAAATAAAATAAAATAAAAAGGGCTGGGGATGTGGCTCAGTGGCCCGGGTTCAATCCCTGGTACCAATCCCTGG